>NC_058414.1:80069864-80270490 GCF_002201575.2 Neomonachus schauinslandi | reverse complement strand
ATATATATATATATATATATATATATATATATATATATATATATAACTATTATTCAGCCATAAGAATGAAATCTTGCCATTTGCAATAACATGGATAGAACTAGAGAGTATAATACTGAGGAAAACAAGTCAGTCAGAAAAAGAGAAATACCATATGATCTCACTCATATGTGGAACTTAAGAAACAAAACAAGCAAAGGAGAAAAAAGGAGAGAGAGAGAGAGAGAAACCAAGAAACAGACTCTTAACTATAGAAAACAAACTGATGGTTACCAGAAGGAAGGTAGGTGAGGGGATGGGTGAAACAGGTAATGGGGATTAAAGAGTACACTTATGGTGAAAAAATAAATAAATAAATAGATAGATAGATAGATACATACATACATAAAAATACTTCAAAAATGTTTTTAAAAATAGCAGCATGAGTATTGTTCTCTGGGACTATTTTTGAAACCAAGAACTTGATAGGAATTCAGGGTATAACTGGAAAACACAAACTATCTGAATATTAAGACAGACTCACTTTAATCTAGGGAATTGGTTATATATATTATGGAAACATTGAGAAGCCAAGCAGGGGACATAGGAGTTTATCCATCAATAAATCCAATTATCTGAACCATCATTGAACTTAGATTTTTTTTTTCTCTATTTGCAGGAATATTACACAGGCTTATTTATTAGAAAAACTTTTTTAAGTTCGCTTCCTGATAATAATTCAAGATTTTATAGATTTTTATGTCTTGTCTCATAAGGCAATGACTCAAAATCTTGATTTCTGTGGAATTCCATAGGAAAACATATTTACTTTTAACATCAGGTTTCTTCTTATAAATGTCTAATCCTAAATATCAGTTTATATTTAGCTCTAAAAAAAACTCTCAAACTTGTAGAATTTTCTCTGACAAAATCATTCTGAAAAAACTGGTGTCATCTGACTAATGGAAAGAAAAAAATAAACTATTCATCTCAAACTCCTATTTCACATGTCTCAGTTATTTGCATACTACTTTAAATTCCAATTTAGCATGCCATTTGCAAAATTGGCTATTTGGACCTTTTTACATTCAAACCTGTTGTAAGCTATTATTAATGCATTTACAGCACACTAGCTAGCAATGGCACCTTGATGAATTGTAATCAGCATTAGCTAATTTTCTTTTGTAAGAGCTGTAACTTCTACAAACCTACGGATATTGATCATTAGCACAATGATCCATGTCACAAGCATCTCCATTTATCACGACCTCATTTTCATTAATGGCATTAGTAAACACTTTAATTCACTTCCTCAAGTCAACAGGATGTGATAGAGCTTTGTAAATAAATTCAAGGTTTTAGAGGAAAGTGAGAAGTATTTTATATCTAAGTATTTTACATGGTTACAAAAAATCTTATGTATTATTTGAGGCATCGTTCACAAGATATCACAATGTATGCTAGATATTTAAAGAGGCCATTTCAACCTTTAAAATTGATTGTTCCTTCTTAATGGTACCTGCAAATATGTTATAAATAGAGAGTATTTTTTCCAAATGTTAACTGACTGTAAAGCATATGTGTCACATCTTGAAATAACCCTTTCCAATCCAGAATGTGAATAAACCCATATTAAGAATTTCTGCAGGGGTGGGGGCACTTGTGTGGCTCAGTTGGTTAAGCTTCTGACTCTTGATTTCCGGTCAGGTCATGATCTCAGGATCATGAGATTGAGCCCTGTGTTGGGCTCTGTGCTGGGCGTAGAGCCTGCTTAAGATTCTCTCTCTCCCTCTTCCTCTGCTCCTTCCCCTTTTCTCTCCTCTCTCTCTTAAAAAAGTATGACCTTTTTTCATAGAAAGTGTTTTCTCATCATGGGTAATCCAGGAATGTTAAATCATTTCAGTACATACATCTCAGATGTCTGTATACAGGGAGGCTTCTGCTAAAAGTATTAGAAGGGGAATGGTATTTCCTTTCACCACTGAAGAGAATGGAGGAAAACAGAATATGGTTTATGGCGAAAAACAAATTAGAAGCCTATATCTAAGTACACCTCAGAACTACCATTTTTATTCCTACCATAGTACTTATTATTATGTGGTATACTGTTAGCAAAAACTAATGAAAATACTATGCTAGGATAGCCTGATAACTAAGATACAGTTTATACCCAAAAGGTAGCATAGTTACAGAAAGAGATTTTAAAATGAGTATGTTCACATGCATTCACTTTTGTAGACATCTTTATTTTACCTATCTTCCATCTAGAATATTTATGGAAATTCAGTTCATGGTTCACTACACCTTGAAATTGCTTAAATGCCACAACTGACCTGACAGAATCCAAGATCAGAAAAGCAGAAATAGAAAAGAGAAATGTGTGATTCGTGAAGCAATATGCTGAATGCCTAACTAGAAAATTCTTTACAGCCTCCCTATTCAGATAACATTGGTATAGGCAGCATTGACATTAGGTAATTCTTATATCTTCATATATTCTTAACTTTGATCCAAAAGTAACTGCTATTGAATTACTATAATGACAATAATAGGTAAACTAAAAAATTTTCCACTGTTCTTCATCTATGCAGATGTGTACTATACTGGACAGGCTATGTAGAATGATAGCTAACTGCATGGCTCCTAGAAGCAGACTAAGTTCAACTACTCACATGACTTTGACCAAGTTAATTATCCTCTACTGACTTTATTTTTCTCAAATGCAAAATGGGGATAGCGATATACTTACCTTATAGGTTTGTTATGGGGATTACATGAGTTAATATATGGGAAGCCCTTAAGAAATGCCTAGAACATAAAACACTGAGTGTACAAACATTACTACTTTTTCTTCCATGAATTCCTGGGAAACTGCATGACTGAGGTTTGCTTGTTTGATCAAAAGAAAGCAGTACCTTTGATCATGAATCCATCTAGATGCTCTGGAAAGAGAAATACTACATATATATGAGGTGTTTCTGTAACGACCTTTCAGGGTCTTCTAGTGAAATGACTTACTTCATAATGTATCTTCTCTAATTCATGAGACCAAACTTTATTTTAGATGACAAATTAAATGTAGAGAAAGCATTTTAGGTATTCTAAACTTTTCATGAAATCCATGGTCCTAAGTATATCTAATGATTACTGAACCACATTGTTTGGTTTTAGGGGCAGGGTATGGGCATAGTGATATTGTGATAGAAACATTTTAAAAACTTTATTTTATTCAGGAATATGCTCAATAGCTTAAAATTCAGCAGTTTCTTGAAAAGAATAAACAGAAGTAAATCACTATATGTGATCACTTTTTTTTTTTTTAATTCTTAGGTTAATCCCCATTATGTGATCACTTTTTCTCAAACATGTGGAGCATCTCCTAATCTGGGGTACAATGTTTTGCTTTTACATGATCAGAATTTCCTGAGTTGTGTTTAATTTGTTCTAATACAGTTTGGCAAACATAATGGATACTGAATTTCAGTTATTTTTCTGGACGATAAACTAATTTATTCTCATTAACAAGTCCTTTCTTTTGTCATAATATTCTGCCAGAGAACAGTATTTGGCTCCCTTTTAACCTCCATATGGCACTGGATTGACTTTACCACTTAAAAGCTCTTAGTGAATACCATTCATTTGAAAATATCCATTTCAGAAAACAGAATTGTACTGCCATATTTACATCGGACATTTACTTTTAGATTGGCAATATAAGCCATTATGTTCAATAATGGCTCCTTCATAAAACTTCAATTTAGCTATCTACATTTCCTCCTGCACATGAAGAATTGTGGCTACGTGTATGTGTGCTCACATGCACACGTGCACATTCCTAGTGCATCATTTTTGCATTCTACCTTGACATACTGCCTTGGGATGATGGTATAACACAAGGGAGTTAAAGCATTAACTAATCCACTCCAGGTCTTCAAATTGCTCATTTTGGGAGTGGCAAACTTTCTATAAAAGAAAGGTACTGGGCCTTTATATTGTCATATTTGTAAGTATATCTTATGCAATGAAAAATAACAGAGTTAACAGTACAAGTAGATATGCCACAGCAAGTTCTCTAAATACTGCCCACATTCTCTAAACTAAATATCTCTATCAACTTCCCAGAAAATTCTCAAATTCTCCAACATTCATCACATACTACAGTTTTTCTCAATTTGTCTTGCTACTATTTCTGCACAGCAGAGATTTTTAATACGTCTTTCTTTCCCTTTATCCCTTCCTTTTCTTTCTCTCTTGAAAGAAACTGGGCTTTACTCAGTTTATTCTCCAGACTATCCTCACTAAGTCTGAGCTTGAATAAACAGAGCATTTTAAATGTTTTTATTTTTAAGTTTTTGTTTTTCATTGTAGCCCATAAAGCATGTAACACTGTGATAATATGAATAATATCCCCAAAGATGTCCACATCTTAAATCCCAAAACCTGTGACTATCCCCTTACATGTTAAAGGGACTTAACTTTGGTTAAATTAAGGATCTTGAGATGGGAAGATAATCCTGTATGATAAGCATTAGGTCCAATGTAATCACAATGGTTATTATAAGAGAAAGGCAGGAGAATAAGAATCAGAGAAAGAAGATGTAAGGATAGAAGCAAACGTCAGAGATTTGAGAAAATGCTTTGGTAGCAGTTTTGAAGATGGAGGAAGGGATCATGAGTCAAGAAATGTAGAGGGCCTCTAGAAGCTGGGAAAGACCAGGAAACAGATCTCCCCTAGAGCTTCCAGAAGAATACAGTCCTGTATCCATTTTAGACTTCTGACCTCCATAACTATAAGATAATAAATTTGCATTGTTTTATGCCACAAATTTGTGGTAATGTGTTACAGCAGCAAAAAGTCACAAATACAGACATATATGAGCACTGAACACTTGGTGATTACTTTCTAAGCTCTTTTCCTTTTTTCTTATTGTAATCACATGCATATTTTCTATACA
The DNA here is from genome assembly GCF_002201575.2 of Neomonachus schauinslandi. Lineage (NCBI taxonomy): Eukaryota > Metazoa > Chordata > Mammalia > Carnivora > Phocidae > Neomonachus > Neomonachus schauinslandi. The sequence continues at coordinate 80,265,556 of NC_058414.1, read as the reverse complement.
TTTAATATCTTCCTACTTCCCTATCTCCCTAATCTCTGACATCTCAAAGAATCATATTTTTCAGGGACTATGAAGCTCCTCCAACTTTATGATTTCCTTTATTTACTTACAAATGGTAGAGAGGTGAGAAATACCAAAAGAATACTAAAGGTTACTAACAAGATGAAGACTAAAATAAATTGTAAAAATATATAAAATAGCAGAAGTGTGTCTGTATGTTCTACAGCTTTAATTGAAATTTGACAAGGCAAGTGGCACATGTAACAACATTTCCTTAAAAGGTATAATCATTAGTCATATTTTCTGATTTAGATGTGTTCCACAGAAGCTAGTACCCAGTGCTGATTAATGTATTGTGAAATTTGATTACCACAATAATGAAGTTCTGAATCTAAAAAAGGGACATTATATTTATTACAGTATGTATAATATATAAAATAGTAACTGTACTAATAATAGTATTTAAAAAATACTGAGTACATATTTCATGCCAGTGGTTTTCATATATTATTGCATTTACTTCTCACAACAAATGTCTGAGATAGATACTATTAGTGACTTTTATAAAAGAAGGAACTGAAACACAGTAACTTGCCTAAAGTCAAATTCACTTAAATTTTGAATGTCCTTGGTATATCGATGATGACTTAATTGTCACAATATGTTTATAGGCTGCTCACTTTATATCTGAAAGACTATTAGTATATCTAACCCATAACCAAAACTAAATGTGTTAATTTAAAATTCTTATTTTTTAAAGTAATGGGGTCAGAAGTATTTAATTTGTTTATGCAGTAATTGTCTATTTTAACTATCTCCTTCATTCCTAATGACAAAGCTTGTTTTCAATTTAACATAACATATCATGTTCTTTTATTGTCAGTAAATGACATTTAACAGAATGTGGTAAAGATGGAATTGACATAGCCTAGGGGAAAGGGGAGGCAAATGAATTATTTAAACCTGCTTCTTCCTAAGTAAAAAATAAACAACTAAATGTTTTATTTTGAGACGTTTTATCTAAACCACAGTAGTCTGCTATTATTTTATGATTGATTTATGATATAATTTATGACTAAACTATTATTATGATTGAAGAGACATAGCAGATTATAGTAAGTGAGGGAATCCACTCACATGCATCCCCTCCTGCAGGCTCCTGTTCCCACTTTGCCTGTTCATTGATGTTACCTGTAGTGGCTGCCAAGCAAGCACATTTCCACAGGGAATTTGTCATGTTTTTGTTAATGCTTTGCCTGCTGCTTTTACTGGCTTGGCAGCCATGCTAGACACTGACTTCCAGTTTATTGTTTTTTGTTTTTTGATAACTGGGAAAAAAAAAAAGTTGTAAACTATCAGTTCTCATCCATCACTGTATTATCATGAACCACTCTAGCCATGGACCTCATCTAATCCATTCTCCAGCCTTCAGGCCAGGATTATGTTAAAAAATAAAAAAAGCAGCCCAAGATCTATGAATATTTAATCTGTTTCAAAAGCCCTAAGGAAAGACTACTGAGATGTTGGCATTCCTTTAATTGCCATATGCCAATTCGATTGTTTTGATTATTTTATGATCTTGGTAAATATTTATTATTTGTATTGGTTTTTAGTCAGTGGTGCTAGAAACAGGTAGGACGAATAGGATAAATTACACTTAAACAAAGAACACAATTGTGAAGACAATTAGGTTATTACCTGGTTTTGAAGTAAAATCTTGTGACAGCTTAAGAACGATATTGTGAGACATCGAAGATAGCTGGAAAGGAAATGGATAAAGTGGAGTCGCCAGTGCCAAACATTAAACTGTTTTAAATATAACTGTGAAAAGTACTACACATACAATTTATCCATGAGTTCTAACAGGATAGATAAAATTTTGTCAAACTATATTATAATCTTTAAAATAAAAAAAGTACAACTAGTGCCCAAATTCATTGGCTAATAAATCCTTATTAATATAAACAATTAAATATATGTTTGGCTACATAGACACTGGAGTCATGCTGCCGTATAATGGTTAGGGTTACAATTATGCAAATGTATATAATATTATCTGGTCAAACTGCCTGTAGTAGATTGCCTAGATGGCCTCAATTCTTTAATCATCCCTTTATCCATATTTTTTCTCATGCGATTTCCCTGTCCCTCCCACTAAATGGGTGGTGTATGCTCCCCCACACCTTGACATTGAGTTTAACCAGGTGACTGGGGTGGCCAAAGGAATGCTATCAGGTAGCAAAAATGTGTGCGCAACTGGGCTATGACCCTTATAATTCTGACATCTTTATAATAAGACCTTTTCTGGATTTCTGCTCCTCAGCTGGGACCAAAGAATGAACACACATACAACACATGCAGAGGACATGATAAGACCTTTTCTGGATTTCTGCTCCTCAGCTAGGACCAAAGAATGAACACACATACAACACATGCAGAGGACATGTGTGCCTCAACTTCAGACAAAGTCCACCCAGATCCATCCCTTAAATCATATGCATCTAGCCATGTCAAACTGGCCCCTAGTAATTCACAAACTCATAAACCAAATGAATTAATGGGACTGAGATTTTTAGTTCACAATGGGACATTATTGTGGCAATGTATAATCAATACACTGCCTTCCCATGATTTCTATTTATTACCTGAGTAGCTATAATCTCAATATCTAGTTTGCACTTTTAGGTATTTGTTAAATACATTAATGAAATAAAATATTACATGAAAAGTCCAGAGTATTAGTATTAGTGCATGTGTTCTTCTAGAAGAAAATTTCTAATTATGATTTAGAACAAATTAAAACTGTTGATTTTTGTGTTTTGCTTAAATTATTAAAGCCAACTTATTTTCACATCTGTGTTTTCAAAAAATCCTATGAAGATACATAGAGTACTATGTTCAAAGTTTATTTGAAGAAATTATTTTTTGTCTTGCTATTATTTAGTTATGTTCTCAATTTGATTTTTAGCTAATTTCATTAGTTCATTTTTGTACTTGATTTTAGAATATACATTTTGGGTCCTGTGTAGAAATCTTTTCCTGAGCTCACAGGGATATTGTCCTACATTATCCTCTAGAAGGTATACTGATTTGCTTTCACATTTTGATCAACAATTCTCTTCAAGTTGATTTTTGAGAACAGTTTTAGGTAGGAGTCAAATTTAATGTTTCTTTCCAAATAGCCTCAGCACAAATTATTTATAAGACTATGCTTTCCACTGCTCAGAAATGTCACCTCTGCTTTAAACTGGTGTCCCTATATGTAGGTATTTAATTTGGTATTCTCTATGCTCTTCAATGATTTTATCTGCTTATATTTGAGCCAGTAAGACTCTTAATTATTGTACATTTATGATTGAATGTTTTTATATAGATCCATTCAGGAAACAGAAAAATTTATTATGAAGCATTATTAACAAATAAAGGGGTGAACAGGATTCCAAGGGGTCCAGAAATACCAAATGCATAAAGCAGCCTGTAGATAAAGAAGTGTGAAAAAAAGAAGGCAGTGAAAAAAAATGGTAGGGTGTGAGTTGACCATTGCTGGTCCTTGAGGGCTACAGCAGTGTGTGCCAATGAGTCCTGCACTCTGGTTAGTTAACTGACCTATAGGGAAGAAGAACAAAACAAAACAAACCACCACCACCGTCAGGCAGGGAAGCACCTTCTCCTGTGCTGACCCGCAGTGTCCCTTCAGCACCCAATATCACCAAAGTCTAATATTGAGCCAGCTGGCCAAGGAGAAACATTTACAGGCTCCAACTCCAGTATCACAAATTAGGGAAAAGATGGGTGGATTTGGAGCTGAGAGACAATAAACTCAAAATGAACAAAACCATGGGGTGCCTAGGTGGCTCAGTCGGTTAAGCATCTGCCTTTGGCTCAGGTCATGATCTCAGGGTCCTGGGATTGAGCCACACATTGGGCTCTCTGTTCAGTGGGGAGTCTGATTCTCCCTCTGTGTACACACACACTCTCTCTCACAAATAAATAAAATCTTTAAAAAAAAAGAAAATTAACACAACACTGATAGCTAGTAGAATAATTCCTCTAAATTATTCAAGCTTGTTTTGGATATATCTGGACTTGTGCCATTTTCATATAGCTTTTAAAATCTGATTGCTAGTGTTCATGTTTTATCAAACTCTTGAATTTTAATTAAGAACTCTGAAAATACTGATCAATTTGGAGAGAACTGACAAGTTTATAAACTTGAACTTTCTAATTAGTGAACATGATACTCCAGCCTTTACTTATCTTTGATTTCACTCAAAGTATGTTATTTTGTGTATATATATATGTATCTTATATTAGATTTATTCTTAAGGATTTTATTTTTTTATTTTTTTATTTTTTCAAGATTTTATTTATTTATTTGAGACAGAATGAGAGACAGAGAGCATGAGAGGGAGGAGGGTCAGAGGGAGAAGCAGACTCCCCGCCGAGCAGGGAGCCCGACGCGGGACTCGATCCCGGGACTCCAGGATCATGACCTGAGCCGAAGGCAGTCACTTAACCAACTGAGCCACCCAGGCGCCCTATTCTTAAGTATTTTAATTGTAACTTTTTATAATTAAAATCTGAGATTGTTTTTTGTATATAGAAATAAAGCTTAATTTGGCAATCTGTTTAATCAACTTAGGAGTTTATCTGAAGACTCTTTTGTATTTTTCTAAACCCACAGCCATACCATCTAGGGATGATGGCAAGTCTACTTCCTTTCTATTTACTAATTGACATTACATATTTTTCTTGCTTTATTGCACTGGCTAGGAACTGTACAGTGTTAAATATAGGTAGTGACAGAAGATACCCTCTATCTTGTCCCTTATCTCAACTTTCAACATTTTAAAATTAACTATGATTTCTTGTAATTGTACCTTTTATCAGATTAACAATCCTCTACTCCAGATTTGCTAAAGACTTTTATCCCAAATAGTCCTTAATTTGATACAACAGTTTTCTTGTTTTATTAAAATGGCCATCCCTTTTTATCACTTAATAAAGTGAATTAAATTGATTTATTTTCAAATATTAAATGAACCTTCTATTCCTGGAATAAAAACCACTTGATAGCAAGTATTCATCCTACATTTAGGAAGGTACAATTACCCAAAAAAAAAAATCATTTACATTTTTTTAATCTAAATTTGAAAATGAGATTGGCCTTTTATTTGATGTTTTATATTAATTTAATTTTTATTGAGATAAATATATATTCAGTAAAGTGCAGAGCTTTTAGTTGTATAATCTGATGGGTTTTGACAAATGTATGTAGCTGTGTAATCAAAACACCAATGGAGATTATAGAAAGTTTCTTTGTGAATTTTTCATGACAATGTTCCATATACCAATCAGAAATAATCACTATTTTGATTTTTATTCCATAGATCCGTGTTCTCTGTTCTTTATCATTATATAACAAAATAATAATATATATACTCTTAAATCTGCTTTCACCTACCATGATTTTTTAAATGTCACATGTTGTACACATTAATTGTTCATTCTATTCTATTGCTAAATAGCATCCCATTGTATGAATGTAATAAAATATATTTATTCATTCTCCTGTAGGGTTGGTTGTTTATCAACCTACCTATCTATTGTCTATTGCATTTTAAATAAAATACGAGTGGACATTATTATGTAGGTCTTTTGTGAAAATCTATTTTGAGAAGTGGGTTAGCAACTATCAGTGGAATTTTTTATCTTAAGTAAGTTGTAGGTGTACCTTTATTAAAAACAAAACTGTGAATCTGTGCAACATGATAGTACCATTTTATACTTTCAACTGCAACATATGACAGATACATTTTCTTTGCATCTTAATATTTAGAGTTATTAGACTTTTCAATTTTAGCCACTTTAAGGGGGTCCATGGTAGTATTTCATTTCAATTTTAATTTGCATTTTTCTGATGGCTAATAATATTGAATATCATCTTATACTGTTGTCCATCCACAGGTCCTTGTAGATACTGCATGTTCAACTCTTTTTTCCATTTTAACTAAACCATTTTTATTTTTATTATTGATCTGTAGGAATATTTTTCTTCTCTAAATTTGAATATTTTTTCAAATATATTGTGAACATTATCTCCTAGTCTATGAGTTGATTTCTCACTTTTAGGACTATCTTTGAGGAAGAGTAACTTCTAAACTTTATGAAGTCCAAGTAATCATTTATTTTCTTTTATGTTATATGTTAAGTACTCTACTTTCTTTCAGTCTACAAATCTTTCCCCCATCCTCAGTCACAAAGACATTCTCCTATCTTTTCTCTCAAGAGCTTTAAAGTTTCATCTCTTATTTAGCTTATGTTTCTTTTGCTTAAAGTTCTTATAGTTTCTTGGAATCTGTATGTTTACAGTTTTCATCAAATTTGGATAATTTGTAATGGTTAGTACTTCAAATAATGTTTATCTGCCCCCTCAAAAAAAGTGGGCACTCCAATTACATATATAATGAATTGCTTAAAATTGTCACACACTTTACTGTGGGGTTTTTTCCAGTATGTTTTCCTTTGTGTGATTCATTTTGCATAACTGCTCTAGATGCGTTTTCAATTCACTAATATTTTCTTCTGCCAGGTCTAATCTGGAATTAATTTCATATAGTGTATTTTATATTTTAAGCACTGTAGTTCTGATCTATAGAGGGTGTGTCTTTTTATATCTTCCATTAATCTTCAAATACCAAATCTTTTTTCTAGATCAGAGTTCAGGAAACTACAGTTCATAGAATGAACATAGTCTGAAGCCTCTTTTTCAAAGAAAGTTTTGTTGGAACACAGCCATATTTATTTATTTATATATTGTCTATAGTTGCTTTCATGCTACAACACCAAACGTGAATGGTTGTGACAGAAACTCACTGGCCCATAAAGGTTTAATTATTTTAAATCTGGCTCTTGACAGGAAAAGTTTGCTGATCCCTGCTTTACATTCCTGAAGATATAAAATACTGTTATAACAACTGTTTCTACATCCTCTTCTACCAATTCTATTATCTGTGTTATTTCTGGTATGGTTTCGATTAATTATTCTTATTATGGGTCAAATTATCTTGCTTCTTTCCATGCATGACAATTACTGAATGAATGCTACACCTCTAGGTTTTACTTAATTTGGTGCTGGTTATTTTTGTATTTTTATAAATATTTTTGAGATTTTTTCTGGGAAACAGTTTCATTAGTTATGAACAGTTTTATTTCTTCAGGTTTGTTTCTTTAGGTTTGTTTCTTTCAGACTTGACGGAGCAGTATATCATTTAATCTAGATCTACTTAGGCAAAACTCTTCTGAGTACTCTACCTGATGCTTATGAATATGAGGATTTCCATTCTGGCTGATGGAAAATGGAACTATCCTTACCCCTCTAAGAACACCATGTATTTTCCTGATTCTTTTTGATGGATCCATGGTTTTATACTTCCACTGATATTGCTGAGAAGCTGTTCTTTTGAAGATAATCTGCCTTTATTCTTGCTGCTTTTAAGATACCCCTTTGTCTTTCTTTTAATCGGAAGTTTAATCAAGAGATGTCTAGGTGTGCTTTTGCAGATCAGATTCCTTGTGTTCTTGTAATTCTTAAATCTGATGTTTGATGTCATTTATTGGATTCAAAAAACCTCAGCTATTATCATTTTGAATATCCTTTGGAACAAGATTCTTAATACTTTTTGTGACAGGGACACCCTTGACAGTCTCATGAATCTCTAAACCTCTTCTCCGATTAATCTTTTAAAATGGGCATTACAAACAACATCGTTATAGAGGGTACCAATTACACTGAAACAGTTATCAACATATTAACAAAATTAAGATATACTAATATATACTCTGTATAAATAATGTTCTTTATTATATGATCTAACAAAATATAGCTGTGGTTCAAGTAGCTACTCTAAACAAAGTAATACTGAGCATCAGTATTACCTAGAGATACTCCAACAACACTAACAATATAAACACAGCTATGGTTTCTATTGGCAAATCTCAGGCATTGCAAATAACATTGTTGAGTGTTACCTATATTCTTAATGGAAGAAAATTTTAAATTTGAGCTAGAAATTACTGAAAACAAATACGCAATTTTTCCCCACTTCTATTAGTTTCCTAGGTAGAGCTGCAGTAATGAAATACGACAAACTACCTGGCTTAACACAATACGTATTTATTGTCTCACAGTTCTGGAGAACAGAATCCTAAAAATGTTGGCAGAGACACACTCCCTCTAAAGATGCTAGTGAAGGATCTGTTCCAGGCCTTGCTCCTAGCTTCCAGTAGCCTCATGCATTCTCGGGCTCTATTTTATTTTTCCTTTCGTTCTGTCCTCTGTCATTTTTCTGTTTTCTTCTGTTAATTTTTTTCTCATTAAAATTATGGATTTTGTACAACTGCCAAGTAAATATATCCAATAAAAATATATTTCATTAGCATTTTATATCATTTTATCACTTTTATATTATCATAATCATGTCTACATAAATATCAATTTTATTTACTTATTCATTAACAAATACTCTATATTCGAGCATTTGACCAGGTACCTCAAGTTTGTTCTTTTGTTAATAAACATATATAAAATGGTTACCAAGTGCTAGAATAGTTTAAACATTCACTCTTGCTTTAATATATACAAAATTTAATATTTTGTAGCAGAAATATATGGTATTTCAAAAAAATTATTAGAGGCAATTTTAAATACCAACACTATAGCAGTCACTGCATTAGCAATTTAATAACAAGTGGAGAGCCAGTATCTGGAAATATGTATTACAGGAAATATGCTTAGTTTTTTAAAGAAAAAAAAAACTCCTTGTTTTGGTTGGAAAACAGTGTATAGCTCTGTACTTCTTACACATAGAAATAGGTATAAGACAACACAGGAAAAGGGAGAAGATATAGCTAGAAAATAGAGGAAATATATCTTTAGCTTCATCTTGGCAGTTTTTCTTTATGACATTCAGAAGATGGCCAGCAGCATGGTAACACAGACCCATATAAAACAAAGCAAAGTTAAGCTGAGAAACAAAAGCCCATAGCAATTAGATTACTGACTAGTCAGATCATTTGAGGGTCTTTTGATCACAAAGATGCCTGATGTTTCAAAACGTGGATATGCTAAAGAAGAAAATCTAGCTCTGAGGTGAGGTTTGATGGTGAATTTTAAAACATGATATTCTCAAATTTGTGAGCCGAAATTTTTGAGAACTATAATAGCTAATTGAGGAAATACAAATTTTGAAAACTCAATTTCTATCTAGACACTTATTCTTAAAATGTTACTTATTATGCACACTCTGTGCTTGAATGCTTTATTGATTATTTGGTTTGATCATTGTCAACCTCCTTCCTCTGCATTTCCTCCCTTAAAAAATTGTTCAATGACATACAGGAATAGAGAAAGTGACATAATAAATTTTCATGTATTTATCAGGAGTATCAGCAATTATCAACATTCCATCATTTTTTTATTTATAGCACCATGCTATGCTATTTTTTAAGTACTTCAAAGCAATTTTTCAGACACAAAATCATTTTCCTATAAATATTTTAAATGCATTTTTAATAGGGAAAGATTTTTATTTTTGTAAGTTTCATAGGATATAGGTACGTCAAAACTAACCAATTTGCATCCTTTCAAATGTGAAATTTATTTTATGTCAATAATACTGCAATAAAGGTGTCCAAAATAAAGAGTTTGCCTACATTTCTATCTAGGTATTGGAGGCATTTTGTGAATAAATGAGATGTTTTTAAATTTGGTTTTTGCTCATATATGAAACATCCTTTATTTTTATATTAACTACTTATCCATCAACTGCACTATATTCCCTGATGATTTTTAATATTTTATCTGTTGAGTGTTCTGAAATTTCTGTTTATAATGGTAGTTTCATTTTTTCTGTAATCTTTATAACAGTTGTCCTTTTTAACTTGTCTTAATCCATTGGCTAGGATTTCCAATAAAATACTGAATAGTAGAAAATGTTGACTTTTTCCTTAATTCAGTGGAACAACCTTAACATTTCATCATTATATTATTGGTTGTAGATTTTTTCCAGATGCACTTTATCAACTGAAAAATAAACTTTGTACTGTTCCCAGTTTATAGTTTAAAAAAAATTTTTTTAGTTTATGTGGTTTTTAAAAAGGAGTATGTGTTGAATTTTGTCAAAACTGTTCCTTTTCTATTGAAAAGATATGTTTTTCTTCTTGTTATCTTGAGGTTGTGAATAAAATGTATTTATTGACTTTCTAATGTTAAATGAAACAGGCTTTCCTAAAATAAACCTCACTTTGTCATAACGTATAATTGTTTTTATATACTGATGAATTCAACTTACTTTTGCATCTATATTTGTGAGAGATAGTCTTGCTTTTTGGGGTTTTTTTTCCTTATAATACTCTTTTCGGGGTTTGATATTAAAATTGTGCTGCACTCATAAAACCAGTTTGGAAGTGTTCAATTTTTTTCTATTCCCTAGATTATTTTTATACAATTTGTATTTTTTTCTTAAATATATGGAAAATTTGAACAAAGCTATTTAGAACTGGAGTATTCTTTGTAAGAGTTTTCTTACAGATAAACTTAATTTATAGATATAGGACATTCAGTACTTTTAATTCCTTTTCTCAGCTTTTGGTGTATTTTTCAAGGGGTTTGTCAATTTCACAAACTATACCAAATTAATTTACATGATATTTAGGGGCTTTACAAATTTACTCCTGTTATGCCTTTTTTATAAACTTGCCATTTTATTATTATGAAATACATGTTTATCTTTCCTTATACTTTTTACCTTCAATTTATTTTGATATTAATATAGCTATCACTACTTTCTTTGGTTTTACTGTTTTCAGGTATGTATTGCTTTCAATCTTCTTGTGTTCTTATATTTAAAGAGCTTATAAAAGAAATTGAGTCTGAAGGAGTTGGTGACAGCATGGAGTAGAAAATATTTATGATTGTTTTCTGTTTTATTCCTTAGTAACATTTTTTCCCCTGGAGATACAGAGTATTTTTTTTTCTTTATCTTTAAAGTCTACTAATTTTATCAGGATAAATCTCCAAGGTGGCCACTGTAGGTCAATTTTCTATCTTATATAACAGGCCTTTTCAAAATAAAAATGTAGTAAGTCTTTTATTTCTGAAATGGCCTCTTGGAGTATACTTCTTAATATTAGTTTTTATTTCACTATTTTGTCTTTTTCTTTGTAGGGACTAATGCATGTGTATGTTTGGACATTTTATGCCTATCTTCTATATTTATTACTCCCTCTCTTTTAATGGTATTTGCTTCTTTACTTTTTATTGCTTCTCATTTCTGTTCCTACCTTTACCAAATGACTTCTCCTATGGTTTCTGTTGAATCAACGCTATTTGTGTGTGTATTCTGTAATTTATTCTTCATTCGTGAAATGATTTTGTACTTTTTTCCAATGTCTTTCATGAGTTTGCCAACTCTTACTTCCTATTTTACTTTATTATCCATTTCTGATCTGAGTTTTTGAATGTCTTCCTTGAAGCAGTTTCTTTTAATATACTCATCCACATGACTGCTTAAGGATGTTGAATTCAGATTGGTGTGTTCCCCAGGTTTTTCAGTTTTTTTTTTCTTTTTTGAAAAGCAAGTCATTAGCTAAAATCTTGTCATTCTCATTATATGTTTTCTTCTTGTTGTGGTTTATGTGTTTTGCAAGCAGTTTTCTGTCCATTGGGTAATGTCTCCTATTTTACAGAATCAGCAACAATACCAAGGAGAGGTTTGGGTTGCCAATTAAATTGTTTAATTCAAGTTCGCCTTCTTCTGTTATTACAGAGAAGTGTAGTTTCCATAATGGCAGCTTTATTTGGAGGGTGGGATCATTGTGTCTTTTACTTCTGTGCTTCTTTTTCTTCTCCTTCTCCCCCCTTATTTTTCTCTAGAAGACTTATTTTCCTCTTGCTTCCCTCCTTTACATTCACCATTCACCATCAACCATCTGAGGAACACATCCAAAATCCCCCCCCTTTTTGTCCCATAAGTGATGAATTTCTAACACTGACATCCTACCCAGAGTTCTTTTTTTATTTCAGGACTTACACTTGTTTTCAGTAAGTAGGATTTGCTCTTTCTGAGAGTGTATTTATGTCTGTCCCAACAAAGTTTTACGCCCACAACTCTCTCCCACAAGTCAGCTTTTTAAGTTGTAGATCTTTCTGTATTTACAAGTAAATTGAAGTGTGTCTGTGTGTGTGTGAGTGCGCACACCTTATTAGCTTTCCTAGCATGAATTATGTGTGGTTTTACTTCTTCAATTTGTTAATCTGTATGCTTTTTAGAACATATGTGAAAAGAATATGGATATGTTTTGTTTGTTTTTTTAAAAGTAGAGATGATAAAAACACTGTACTAGAATATGTTTGGGATTTTTTTGGCCAGATCATGAGGAAAGAATTTCTGCTGGGGAGAAGTAAAAAGAAAAGCACTAAATCAAGTCTGGGCGCACAGCAGAGAAAAGCATTTTGCACTAATGATCCTAAGTCATGCCAAAGGTGACACATTGGAGCAAAATGTTAAAGGACTTGCCCCTCTTTAAACAAGATCTGGAAAGTCAAACTCAGCTAAATTTGATCTTCACAAAACTCTAGGAATCAAGACCATCAAATAGAAACAAGAGTCTTAAACTATGTGTTCAAGCTACAATTTTGCTTTAATAATCTCAGCTTGAATATATTAAGATATGAATTTCTTTCATCGGAATAACAGTTCATCTTTGCCCTCTGAATGGTAAATTTTTAGAAATGAATGTACTACATAGAATAAATCCCACTGTAAGTCTTTGTAAGGTTCATTGTAAGTCTTTCAATGCCTTTAAAGAAGCCAGTGGTTCACCATTTAAAATCCATTTTTACTACGCATAAATTCAGCCATACTGTGAAACTGATTTTGGGGGTGAAAAGTAGTAACTATGTCTGAGTGATTGTTCTTTCAAGCAAAAGTAGTAACTATGCCAGAGTGTTCTTTCAAGTAGTCATTTGTATCACCTTTTTGATCTACATCAGTGTAGTACTCTCTTACGGTACCTAATTACTCCCTCCTTGCCAAAAAAAAAAAAAAAAATTAAATAAAATAAAGGACCTTAACTGAGAAGGAATTAGGGGAAGGAAAAAGGAAAGAAGTCAATGTATATCTGAAGGAGAGGATCCTGAGTTTTATATCCATATTCCTGGGAGATGTACCACAAAATCACTACATAATGAAATATTCAAGAAGCTCAATGAAGCCCAAAGAGAAAACACAAACCATACCAAGACACATTACAATCAAATTGCTGAAAACCTAATAATAAAGAAATAATTAAAAACAGCCTGATAAGAAATTTTCATTACAGTAAAATTTTCTTTACAGTAATAAAGACATTACAGTAATAAAGACAAGAATAATGACTTCTTATCTGAAACAATGGGATCTGTCAACAGTGGGGACTGAACCCACAGCCTTTATGCTCAATACTGTATTCCACCCAAGTAATCTAATCAGCCCCAGTCCAGTATCACTAAAATATCTAGATGTCTTAAAGTTCCTGGATTCTGTTCTCATAGTTAAGAATTAAATATACAAATCTGAAAAATGAAATAAGTTGTAAAGGAGAAGGCTTGGAGATACAGTGGTCTCAATGGATCTGAAAAGTGGTATAGTATTTTTTCATCAATTCTGTGTTTATATTTTATCATTTATATGAGTCTAAAAAGGTAATATTATTATTTTGTTTCAATGATACAGAAACCAAACCCAAGAATAGAACAAAACTTCCCAACAGGATAAACAGAAAACACTGTAGAGGTTAGATATACTAATCACAGAACATTTAGAAAATGCAGGATGGTCTAAAACAATAATCTTTAACATACCAGTTCTACGCCCCAAGAGTAAATATGGCCACTATTAATATTTTCCTGTTTTCCTCCAAACTTCTTTAAAATATAGTTATACTAAATTTATGTATCTGCCAGATAAAACAACTCTTAACATTTATAAGTCAGAGTTCATGCTATTCAAAGGGTATTTTTCACATAATGGATTTTTTTTTAATTTTCTAAAGCAAATGTTTATCTGTTTATAACCAAACATACAGTTTAATGTTCAGTACAATTATATTCATTGCAATAAGTAACTTTTGAAATAATAAATTTAAAAAGTTCTATGCAGGGGGCGCCTGGGTGGCTCAGTCGTTGGGCGTCTGCCTTCGGCTCGGGTCATGATCTCAGGGTCCTGGGATCAAGCCCCGCATCAGGGTCCCTGCTCCGCGGGAAGCCTGCTTCTCCCTCTCCCACTCCCCCTGCTTGTGTTCCCTCTCTCACTGCCTCTCTCTGTCAAATAAATAAATAAAATCTTTAAAAAAAAAAAAGTTCTATGCAGAACGTGCCCTCTTTAATACCAACAATGAATCATGGAACACTACATCAAAAACTAATGATGTAATGTATGGTGATTAACATAACAATACAAAAATTTAAAGAGTAAAAAGTTCTATAGCTTATAAATGGAAAAATGAATTCAAACCCAAATTTCTTTGATTCCAGATCCTGTGATCATAATCACTAATGTTACACTTTAATTAAAGGTACCTGGAAGATACTATGCATGATTCTTGAAATAGCAGCAAACAATATTACCAACAATGTAAAATACTAGGGATGGCCAAAAGTAAACTAGAAGTAATTCACTGTTACATATGTAAAGATGTGTATATAATTTTCAACATTCCTTTTTCTCTGACTTGTCTACTACTTTTAAGAAAAATTGACATTGTACCTCAGGAAATTTATTGTTTAAATTAGCAATACAGAAGTTTCATGAGGCTGAAAGAGCCAGTTAGTTAGTAACCGTACAAAGAGCAAAAAGATTTATTCTTCTTCATTTTCTGTCATTGTTTGAACAGTTTTTCCAGTAAATCAGCTAGCACCAACTGTGATTAATAGATAGTTAAATGACTGTGATGAGATTATAACCTTCCAAAAAGACAAGTTGCACTTTGATGTCTGACTTTCTTCTATAATAAGAGAAAAAACAATTATCTCTTAAATTTTTACAAATGTGGTACTGGATTTCCTAGGATGATATCTATTCCAATTTTAAAATGCATATAGTGAATTTTCAAAATTATTTCCGTTGGCTCTTTTTTGAATGTTTTTGAAGTAGATAACTTCAATTTTCTTGGCATATATTCAAATTCATATGTGGAATTTCTTTTGTGAAGTCATCCAGAGGATACAAGCTAGAACAATGTGCTCAACTGAACAATATTATCTCTACTTCACAGATGACAGAACTGAGACAGAAAAGTAAAATGACATGTTCAGTGCCACAGAATTAGTCATTGGCAAAACTGGGATTAGAACTCACTATCCATGAGATCCAAGACTGAATGTTGGCAAAACTTCTCCCTTATTTGACTAGAGGTACTTGTTAGCTTTAAAAACTCTAAAACAAACATAAATTTGTAACATTAGTACGGAAATAAGACAAACCTCTATTTAGAAATAAACATGATACATAGATTTTCATCATGGTAGAAATACATTTGAATGCAACATGTCATCCATGGTGTATCCAATTTGGGTAAAATTGAAATGTACTATAAGTAAAAGTATATATATGATTATATTTTCACTTTTTCATTTAATTAAAGTGTATCCTATTTAGTTAGGACCAATTTCTAGTGTTCAATGTTTCAGATCTGAAAGTAATAACTTCATATGGTTCTACCTTTTATCTGGTTAGAAATATAATCATGTAAACAGTTTATTTTCTCCTGAAAATAAAGTCTTAAATTCAGAGCTTCCACATTAACCCCCAACTTGGTTCCCCAAATGCTAATGACTATGTTTCTCACTCACCTAACATTTCATGGTCTGAACCTATGACAGTGCATGGAGAGTTCAAATTCCTCCAAGCTACTACACTTCCCTGAAACAGTGGTTTTCAGAATAATTTTGGGACCCACAGGAATTCTGAGGACATTTTCATGGGGTCAGTGTGGTCAAAATTATTTTCATACTATTAAGATATTTATTCCTTTCTTACTCTCATTCTCCCATGAATATCTACAGAGGCTGCATAACATTTAATGGCATTACTGCTTTGATGACTAATGTAATAAATGCTTGTGAATTCCCATGCCTTAAATTCTTTTTTAGTTTTAATTTCTAACATGATAAATATTGATAGGTATTACTACACAAACAAAACCTCTTTGAAAGACTTGATAATTTTAAGACTGGAAAGGCAACTTTAGAGCAAAAAGTGTAGAACTAATGTTCTAAAGGAAATCAGAAATCAGCAATGGAAACAGATGCACAAACAAATAATTGCAGGGGATTGTAATGCATGCTAATATGGTATAATATGTAGAATTCAATGAGGATACTGAGTGGGACTAATTCTTCTGAAAACTGGAGAAATTTAATGACAGAATACTTGATCTTAACCATTTTGACTACTGAAGAGCCTCAGGTCACCAGCCTTGAGGGACTCCATCATGTTTATGTGATCATTCATGTGATCAGAGCTGACATGGCAAGGTTTTGGAACTTGGAGCAGTACAAGTAGAGGTTGGATGCGGCAATTTCCTGAACGTGGTGGCATCCTAGTTACTGCAACAACAGCAGTGTGGAAACAGAGTTCATCAAAGCTTTCCATTGCAGAAGATGACTTCCTAATTTTAAAAGAGGGAACAACTCCCTAGTGGCCACTTTTGAAGTGCAGCTTTGAGAATTCTTCTGAAAAGTTCCTTTAGGTTTATTAGGTTTTCAATAATCCTTTAAGCCACTTAATAACCTGAAATAGTTCATTGATTACACATTCTTAGAGGATTCTATTATTCTATTCTATTTCTATTATTCTTTTCTATGTTCATAATAGTATGAACAAAAGAAGAAACATATTTGCTCATTGAGACCTTTGCAGAGAGGCAACTTTTCCCACACATACCCTTCTCAATGAGGTGCAGTATCCTTGGGTGTACCATCTATAGGAAAGTGTTTCTTTACAGCCCAAACCTGCTTAAGGCGTAAAGCCTGATATTTGAACTCCCAGTGGTTATTATTCTTGTAAATGGTGATTTAGCACTTGCACTGAGGAAGTTCTTACTGCTATACTCTACACTTCAATTACGTTTTTAAAAAGACTGTCTCTGTGCTCTCTGACTTGTGATTGATGTTCTCCTGGCAACTACATTAAAAATATATGTTTACTGAATTCTGACTATGTGTAGAATATTCTAGGTGAACTGGAGAAACTGACAGTCCTGTAGCTTATAATCTACTCAGTGTAATGCATTACTCTTGTCTGAAGAAATATTACAGTATCTTAGAGTTGAGGATCCTGGAAAATAATAATTTTTTATGCAAATACAACAGGAAAAAGTGAAGGTATAATCAAAGTGCAATGCAATTAATAAGGGACAAGTATCTAGTGAAACAAAAGATCAAACTAGTTTTTAAAAAAGGCAATGCATGTAAGCTGTTTTAAAAAAATATTATTTTCCAGGATCCTCAACTATATGTGGTGGTTAAAATGCTGTTTTCCCAATACCTCCAACTACCATAAAGCTGCCTGGTTGCTTACAGAAGAGATTCTGCTTCATTCCATTGCTTTCTTAATATACTTTGCTATATTTGTTTTACATTTTATCTCATTTGTTGGGCTCTGTGATTATTTACTTCTGAAATTACTTCAAACATATGAACACAAAAAATGATTGATTTAAAACATGGAATGTGGCAAGTGATTATACATAATGTGCTCTAATTACCTGCAGTGGAGCTTTTTAATTTTTTTTTTTAAAGATTTTATTTATTTATTTGACAGAGAGAGACCCAGCGAGAGAGGGAACACAAGCAGGGGGAGTGGGAGACAGAGAAGCAGGCTTCCGGCAGAGCAGGGAGCCTGATGCGGGGCTCGATCCCAGGACCCTGGGATCATGATCTGAGCCGAAGGCAGGCGCTCAATGACTGAGCCACCCAGGCGCCCCCTGCAGTGGAGCTTTTATCCTATGAATTTTTCATAAGGATAAAAACTGCATGGTAAGTAATTAATTGATGATTTTTTTCCCCCATTTAAACAGTGAGTATGTTTGTAACTTATAGATTAAGACAATTATTCTGGTTGACTGAAATTATAATACATTTTCAAATGTCATATAAACACATCATTAAAACTATTAGGATCTCCTAGGTAAATCCTGTGAATTTGTTTCAAACAACTATATTATTTTTACCAATAGGCTGTTAAAAATCCAAATGAGATTAGAACTTTTATATTCTATATGTTCATATTATAAATTTCCCCATATGTGTGTATGTATGTGTGTGTGTATATATATACACACACATATATATAAAATTTATATATTTTTATATATGTACTTCATATATGTATATAAAATACGGAATTGTAAGACCTAGCCAACTGAAATCAAGATCTCCTTGGTCCAGAACTAGAATTCTTTATTTTTTTCATTTCATACATTAAAAGAGACTTTAAATACATTTCAACTAATTTTAAGAAAATTTTTTGATAACTTACTGATACATTAGAAGGAAAAGAAAAGAGAGGAGGAACGGGGGGAAAAGTGAGATGAAAAAAGAGATTACAACTTTTAGTCATGACTCACTTCATTTAGAACCTGGTATACTGAGCAAGTCAGTATTTGAAGTCCACATACACGTTGACTTATATAAGCAGTATTCGTTTAGATTAGAGGAGGCATAAGTTACGCATAATACAATTAAGGAAGTATCTAGTTGTTAACTGTTCCACAAGCTTTACTGGTCTCACAGGGATAGAACAACAAATTACCACAAATGGGGTGACTTAAAACAACAGAAATAAATTCTCTCACGGTTCTGGAGGCCAGAAGTTTGAAAAGATGCTGGCAAGGCCATGCTCCCTCTGAAGGCTCTGGAAAGGAATAAACGGGTCCCTAGTCTAAAGCAAGTTTACAATGAAGCAGGACAATTTCCAACAGGTTTCAGGACCTGAGTATAATTCTTTG
The DNA here is from genome assembly GCF_002201575.2 of Neomonachus schauinslandi. Taxonomy (NCBI): domain Eukaryota; kingdom Metazoa; phylum Chordata; class Mammalia; order Carnivora; family Phocidae; genus Neomonachus; species Neomonachus schauinslandi. The sequence continues at coordinate 80,246,506 of NC_058414.1, read as the reverse complement.
TGGCTTGGGGTGCCCTATGGGCCTGCAGTAGTCCTGTAGGCCCAACCTCTGGACTGTGTTGACTCCTGACTCTGCCCTCTAAGTCTGCATCCGCACTGTGAAACAGAAATCATTTTCTTTTCTTGAGAAGTGCATGTTTGTAGCTGAGTAATTCTATCAGCCCATTTCCTGTGTATGGATCCCGAAAGCCTGACAGCTTTCCTTCATTTTACCCTCTTTGTGCCCCGTTCGGTCAAAGTACAGGTGTGTCTGCTGATGTAACACTCTTAAAAACCATGTTAGTCTTCTGTGGATGTCAAGGGGGTAGATGCCATGACACAAGAGAAATATCCACATCCTTTCTGGATAACCCCGTCCCTATCCTTGCTTGTCCAGAGATGGCTAAATGAATCCATGAAACATGGGACTGATCTCTTTAGCATACAATTATCCAGTCACATCCTTGGCCCTGATTCCAGAGTACACTATCTGGAAAGGCTGAGAATTTCCCAATTCATCACGTGCTGGTTCCTTTATGCTTAATAGTTCCTTCATCCATTTATTTCTCTCCTCTCACCTTTTACTGTAAGGATCAAGGAGAAACCAAGCTGTGCTTCCCATTTTTTGCTTGAAATCTCCTCAGCTAAGTATCTAAGTTCAACGCTGGCAAGTTCTACCTTACACACAACAAGACACAATTCAGCCAGGATTTTTGCCACCTTATAATAAGAATGACTTTCCCTCCATTGTCCAATAGCATGATACACAATTCCTTCTTATTTCCTTTAATTTTATTCCCCCAACATTCTGTTCATGACAATATTTGTGTTCTCCAGGACAACAGAAGCTTTCTCTACCACCCTTTTCACTTCCTTCTGAGTCTTGAACAGAATCACCTTTAACATTCATATTTCTCTTCAAGACACTATAGGTTTATTCTAGCATGCATAAAATATCTTCAAGGCTCTACTCATTACCCAATTCCAAAGCCACAAATATAAGGCCAACGGATTGTACATGATAATTACATCTACAAAATACCTTCACAGCAATGACTAGATTAGTGTTTGATTAAATAACTGGGTACTATATATAATTTAGCCAAGTAAACACATAAATTAACCATCCCAATAAAATTAACCATCCCAATGACCATGCCATAAAATAAAATATCTATTTATTTTATCCCATCTCTACCTAACATACTCTTTCCGTATGTTAGGTAGAGTATGTCTCCAAAGTATGTTAGGTAGAGTATGTCTCCAAAGTAACCATAATTTTGACCAGACTGACATTTGCTATTATCTACCTATTTATATGAACAATAAATTAATTAATGGTGGCCACTATTCAGAATAGATTTTAATAACAAAATAAGCCATTACCAAAAAAAAAAAGCTGATTTTAAACTAATAGAGATAACATTCTTTTTTTAAAAATATTTATTTATTTTAGCACAGGAGTGTGTGCACATGTGAGTGATGGGAGGGGCAGATGGAGAGAATCCCAAGCAGACTCCCCACTGAGCATGGAGTCCCACATCGGGCTCCCAGCTCAGCAGGAAGCCTGCTTCTCCCTCTCCCATTCCCCCTGCTTGTGTTCCTGCTCTCGCTGTCTCTGTCTCTGTCAAATAAATAAATAAAATCTTTAAAAAAAAAAAAAAAAAAGAATATTATCTCTGGGGTAGAAAATATAGACATACAAAGGGTAAATAAAGTCTATATAATCAATAAATTTAAGCACAGAAGCAGAAGAGAACCTGGACAGAAGATTAAATTCACAGTAAGTTCCAGTGAGACTATTGGGGAAGTGATATATTGGGGAGATGAGATTATTTAAGAGGAGAACCAACAGAGAACTCCACCAAAAATGCTAGACAGAAAGGAAACAGTTATCTAAGAGTAAAAGAGTAAATTCAGCATATAGGTAGAAGGTGACCAGATAAAGTAGTTGCTAAATCTGGGGGAGAGTGAATTGGCTGGGGAGAAACAATAAGAAATTAATGGAAACTTGCAGGAGAAAAATACAAAATAAGTGAGCTGAAAGAATCATACGAGAAAAGACCCTTCAAGGCACTGTATTATTTACCTAGGAATCAATATAAAGTGTTTTGAGCTGAAGCCCCCAAGGAGATTCGTATGACCAAACTGGCCATTTCTGTGACCTGCCCTGTCAAAATCAGCCAGTTATAAACTTTGAGTATTAAAAAATTGTTAAGTCTGCTTCTGAAAGTTTGTCTGACAGAGATTTGTTATTGGATCAAAGCCCACAAGGACACGTTAATCCATAAGTAGTTTTTTTTTTTTTTTTAAGATTTTATTTATTTGAGAGACAGAGCATGAGAACAGGGTGAGGGGCAGAGGGAGAAGCAGACTCCCTGCTGAGCAGGGATCCTGATGTGGGGCTTGATCCCAGGACCCTGGGATCATGACCTGAGCTGAAGGCAGTCGCTTAACCGACTGAGCCACACAGGCGCCCCAATCCATAAGTAGATTTATACTGAAATGAAAATAAAGTATATCTGCAATCATTCAGTCCATTATTGCAGTTGACAATTATTGAATTAAATGCCCTATGCTCAAAAATAATAAAGACTTACTAGTAACATTCAATCATTTTGTTCAGCCCAACCCTATCTGTTCCTATAGTTAGAGGCTGGTTTTGATATGTCCCAAACTCATAATATATCACCATATTTATCACCTCAAGAAAAGTAAGGCACAATAGCAGCCTTAGTTGAGTCACTTTTCCCATCTCTGGAATTCCATATTTAAAAGAAATTGGAATTAGCATATGTATTAGTCTGACTGGGCTGTCATAACAGAATACCACAGACTCAGCAGCTTAAAAAAACAGAAATTCATTTTCTTACAGTTCTGGATTCTGGATGCCCAAGATCAAGCTGCCAACTGGGGTGGTTTCTGGTGAAAACTCTCTTTTTGGCTTGCAGCTAGCACCTTCTTGCTGTATCCTCACAGAATCTTCCCTCTGCACACATGCGCTCCTGGTGCCTCTTCCTGTTTGCATGTAGCCACCAGCCTGTTGGGTTAGGGCCCCACCCTTATGACCTCATTTAACCTTAACTGTCTCCTTAAAGTCCTAATCTCCAAATATAGTCTTGTTGAGGGCTAGGGCTTCAACATACTAATTTTGGGTAACAGAGGGCACATTTCGGTCCATACCAACATAAATGGCATAAAATATACTGAATTGTTTATGTTAATGGCACATGTCTGTTTAGTTGTGAAAATAAAGCTCTTTACATTAAGAGCAATTCAGTCTCTTTCTGGCATTCAGTATTAGCAACAGATTTTTTCCCCCAGCAAATGGATCCATTTCTTCTAAAGTCTTCCTGTAAGCCTATGGATCGTTAAGCAAACCTGCTTCTCTGAGAAACATTATACTAAAAAAATTACTTCCATACCAAATGAAATTATACTCCAGCTGCAAGAAGTGCCACGACCAAAATGATCTGAGAAATCTAAGCATAATTTCAGACATAAACTAATTCTAATAAAATAACTTTTCTTTCTCACACGCAAGCTGATCATTCTTTTGTAAAGATCTCCACTTGATTACAAGAAATCATGTTTAATACGTTGGCATAATAATTCATGAGAACAAATATAGAAGAGAGAACTTCTTGTAATACTTGGAGTCCTTCCTCTGTCATAATTCTTCCTTTTATTTCTGGAATTGGTAGAAGCTTTGCCTGTGCAGACATAACTATGCAAATGACATCTCATGGCTTCAGTGGGTCTTTTGAATGTTTGCCCAAGTGGAATTTGGCCTGAGGCATCCATCACCTCTAAGGTACAATCAAATCTGAATGTGGATTCCTGGAAGGGGGATGTTAGGAAGTCCAATAGGTTCCATGGTATAAATGGTTTTTGAAGCAGCAGGAGAAAAGAGCTGCTGAATTGCCTGAAGGCTCAATGAAGACTTTAAGTATTTTTATTTTCAGAAGAATATCCTGAAACTAAAGCTATCATCAGTGTATTAAAATTATCACATTCTCCTACTTTTCTTCCCCATATTCTTAATCTGCAACAGAGAAGCAATAATAAATAATCCTTAGAGCCATTAAGTTTATGGGAAAATCTTGTGGGAGCTCATTTTTGAGTATCTAAGCATTTTCCTTGGCATAAAATATACAAAAATCATTCTGCAGGGTAAACTATTAAGGATTCATATATATTATATTACTAATGCTGGATTGCTCCATATAATATCCTCTAAAATGTATCTATTATGTCTAATTTAAATTCTGCAACCTTCCTCTCTATTTTATCAGTATCACTGGGTGCAGAGACCTATGGATAGCAGCTGTTTCAAATCCTTTTTCCTTCAGACAAACTGAGATGTTGGTATATTTCAAGTCTCAGGTTCTTCTGAATATAGCTACATACACATCTTTTACAAAAGCCTTGAAGTGTCTTCTTGTAGGGAACAATATTTATGTTACTATTCTATGAGAACATTCCTGTCTAAGGTTCCTAATGATGTGTAAGTCAGAGGAAAAAGTCTTTTATGACTTGCAAAAGGACACTGTGGCTAAATCTCCATATGTACTACAATTTGGATACAAGAACATAAGAAGTTTTGATATCAGGGTTTAATGACTTGTTCCCTTCCTTATACAATGAGAAGGGCAATAGACAGGAATGGAGACTAAGGCATTTTCTGTTTTATCCCCACATCCTTACTGTCTGAATAAGATTTAAAAATGTCTGAGTAATTGGGGGTTCCATTACCCCCAATTAAAAGTTTGGGTCTTTCTATGCTTTATACACTAGTTTACAACATGGAAGTAGGCTTTGGAGCTACCAGAAAGCAGAAATGACATTTTATTAAAGAAAAATTTGGTGATAAAAATCACATGATAAATTCTAGTTCATTTACTGATTGATTGGCACACTTATTATTCATGATAATTATATGGTATCTCTACATACCAGGCAGTATTCTAGATACTGACGATACAGAATACAACAGATAAAGCCCTGCATACATGGAACTTAGAGTCTAGCAAAAGTAGGTATACTAAATAATACATCACATACATTGGGGAAATAGATTTTTTTAAAAAAATCTCCTAATCCAGAAAACTTTTTGCAAAGGTATAAGAGAAAGAAAACAATTTTGCTACTGAATAAACATTAAACCAGAATGTGTTGTGCATCACAGGTAATCTACTAAAACATTGCACAGACAGAAAGAAATCTCTCCCTTTAAAAAGACAAGCTGGGACAACACATTACACACATGCTCTCAAGATAAACAATAACTGGATCTCAGGTAAGAGGATTTGACAGCACCATTTGTCATACTTAGCTCATTCTCAGTAATTAGAGTGGTCATCTGAGTTTGCTAATTGACTTTATCCAAAGGAAAAATAAACTCATATCTTTAGAACAGGATGTAGTTTTGCAACTTTGAAGAAGTGTTCACCCAAGTTAGGCTCCTACCATTTGTTCTACAGAACCTGGGAGATAGGGTGGCTATCTGCCTTGATGATTACATACCAGAGATTGTTCCCAACACCTTGAAACAGACATTCCTGGATCTTACAGCTGGCAAAAGACTATTTTGCTTTTTAACAAATTTATATACATTTTAAAGAGACAGAACTTAACATTACAAGTTTTCTAAAGTAAGTGCTCTAAGAAAAGTGAAGGGAGAAAGTATTTTCTCTGATTTTCAACAGGGAGAATTAAACTTCTTATTTTTAATGTGTATTTGCCCTTATAATCTCATCCCTTACTATAAAATAGTAAGATCACAGTTTTCTAATTATCTTCATTGCTATTTTTACCTTTCTCAGGGCAAGCTGCAGACATCCAAATATCCAACAAGTCCACTGAAATTAAAGATACAGTTTCTTTGAAGTTTATGATAAAATAAGTTTATGATAAAACACATTTTTTATCATCTATTTTATTATTTTAGCTTTTTTTTTTCTGGAGTAAACAAGTGATTTAGATTTCTCCTCCCTTCCTGGAGAAAACTTCAGGGTTAAGAAAAAAAATTCTACCTCAAAAGAAATTTTATTAGTATTATCTATATTTTAACAGTGCCTTGGGATTGAAAGAAAGATACTACCTCTTCAGATACTGAACCTTTTCTGATCTCTCTCTCTTTCTATGGAGAGAAAACTGTTGGACAAGGGTCCTGATACAATGTCCAAAGGTAGAAAAAGGAAAGAAAAGTACCATCTTTTTCTCAATGGAATTTCCAGGTGTCACTTCCACTCAGCAGTTAATTGGTAATACCACCTAAGTAAGAATATGGTAAGCTACAAACCTCAGTCCATCTGGTAAAATAATTTTCAAGTCTCAGAATTAATTTTAAGAACTAAAATCTTCGGGCGCCTGGGTGGCTCAGTTGGTTAAGCGACTGCCTTCGGCTCAGGTCATGATCCTGGAGTCCCGAGATCGAGTCCCGCATTGGGCTCCCTGCTTAGCAGGGAGTCTGCTTCTCCCTCTCCCGCTCCCCCCTCTTGTGCTCTCTCTCTCTCAAATAAATAAATAAAATCTTTAAAAAAAAAAAAAGAACTAAAATCTTCTATTATTTATCAAATGATCCATGCTCCAAATGTCGTTATGGGAAAGTCAATTTAGGGAAGGAAAAGAGAAATAATTTTTTTTTTAAGTTTTGATTCTTTTATTTTAATTTAATTTAATTTAATTTATTTATTTGACAGAGAGAGAGAGCACAAGCAAGGGGAGTGGCAGGCAGAGGCAGAGGGACAAGCAGACTCCCCACTGAGCAGGGAGCCCAATGCGGGACTTGATCCCAGGACCCCGGGATCATGACCTGAGCAGAAGACAGCACTTAACTGACTGAGCCACCCAGGCATCCTGGAAAAGAGAAATAATTTATCAGGTGTTAAACTGTATGGTAAAAACAGCCATCTTTCTAATTGTAATCATTTAAAGATTTATTAGGCAAATTAATCAAAACCATTTGTCAACGTTGTGCTCTTCTGGGTACTCTAGAAAGTCTGTGTAACATTTCTTAATTTTCAGCACAACTCATGTACCTCTTAGCTCACTTGCCTTACTACCCCACTCCATACCTTTACTCCCCCTGCTGCAGCTACCCCAACTGCTTCTCAATAATAAGAAATAAAATTAAGAAAAGATTTCCATGATGTTCTAATTTTAGAGATCAGTAATGCTGTTTTGAAATCTTTTTATTTATTCATAACTGCCTCTGTTTAAGAACTGGGGTATATACACAATTTTAGGATAGTTTAAGTCACATTTTAAAAGTAATATTAAAACACTTTCAACATTTTGAAAGATTTACATATTTGTTTTTAAATTAGTTGATTTTTTATGAGAATGTATATACTATTTAAATGTATATACAGAAATATCTATACATAGCTATATAATTTTATCATATATTTAAAATATGCACTAGACTGACAGGTGTAATATATATATTGTTAAACTATTTGAGATCATTGCCTGTAGAATATTAATTTTTGAACTCCACTATGCCTAACACAGCTAGGCATTAAGTGTTTGTTCAAAGAAAATTTATTATACTGAAATCAATTGAAACGTTGACTGCATACAATATATCTTTCAAAGAGTAATGCAAATGGATATTTTTTTGCAAATGGATATTTAAATACAATGTATATTTTAGTTTAATACTGAAGAATACAAATTACTAACCTTAAAATATCGAAATACTTATGAATAGAAAATAACAGCACTTGGCTGACTCAGTGGGTTAAGCTTCTGCCTTCAGCTCAGGTCATGATGCCAGGGTCCTGGGATCAAGCCCCAAGTCTTTAGGGCTCCCTGCTCAGCGGGGAGTCTGTTTCTCCTTTATTCTCTGCTCGTCCCCCCATTCATGTGCTTGCATGCTCTCAAATAAATAAATAAAATCTTAAAAAAAAAAAAAAAAAGAATATAACACCACAGGCAATATAATATAGAATGACCTCATTGAAACTCTAACTTTAAGAGTTGTGTTTGCTCTCTAATAAGTATGTATGCAGTCAAAAAAAATGAATTGAAACTTTACTAAAAGAAACACAGTACTGCATAAAGAAAAATCAGGCATCTAGATGGGTAAATATATTGCATGGGTTATATAAAATCTGCTAGAAGTATTAGAAAACTCAAAGAGAGAAAGATTGAGTAAAATATACTGGAGAAAAAAACCTGATAGTATGGATTTTTCATGGAATATGTCAAACTGGGGAGTTTATGTGAAGGTAGTTAATAATTAATCTGGTAAAGAATTAATACTTTAAATTCAAGAAATTCTAAATTTAAAAAGCTGCAATAGTTTTTTTATATAAAAAACTTATAGAATTTAGTAATTTTGCAATTAAAATGATGAAATGATAATGAAAGCTGCCTGAATTTGGTTTTAATTTTTTTTTTTGATCACCTGATTGTTTTGGAGAGATGTTAAAAAGTGAGACCCTCAATAACAAGTAATCATACAGAATTCCATTTTACTCTTTTCTATCTACCACAGAAAGATATCATATACTGTTGACTAATCCATTTTATAGATTCCTTATAACATACTTTGTAATAGAGACATTATTTCCTTTGAATTAGATTCAATGTGTACAGAGACACCTTATATATTCCCTAGAGCACAGGCACTTGAGGTCCTCCACCCATTAGATGTCCAAAAGTCCTTGAATTTAAGAGTTATTTGGGAGTTCCTGGGCGGTAGAACAAGGGAGAAGGTCACTGCTGACCTTCAGTATGGGACAGGCCTTCAAGTCTATGCAAAATAGTCCCTTCCCTTAAGTACTACCTTCAGTGCTTCTGGGGCCATAAACACAGAATGCAAAACCAAGTGGCCTCAAGCAATCAGGTCTGATCTAAAGCATTGGAATTCCTAACTCCAAGTAACTTTTTTTTTTTTTTTTAAAGATTTTATTTATTTGACAGAGAGAGACACAGCGAGAGGGAACACAAGCAGGGGGAGTGGGAGAGGGAGAAGCAGACTTCCTGCAGAGCAGGGAGCCTGATGCGGGGCTCTATCCCAGAACCCTAGGATCATGACCTGAGCCGAAAGCAGACACTTAACAACTGAGCCACCCGGGCACCCCTCCAAGTAACTTTTTTTTTTTAATTCTCATAATTTCTTCTCTCTGAGTTACGACCCCTTCTTCTAGTCCTTCAATTAATAAAGTTCATTTTGTTTGCTTACATAAAATAGGAATGTTTGACCCATCAGGAAAGTACTATTCATATTACAATTTATCTTCCTTCACAAGTGTTAACAAAGCCCTTGAAATTAAAAACACAAAGCCATGTTATGTTCTGGTATCCATGGAACAAAATATTATCAGTTCTTTCGTGATGAGTCAACTTTCCTCTCCCAAAAAAAATGAAACAGGGAGTTGCTGGTCACATCTATAAAAACAAGATAAATTAAACATATATAAATTGAGTTGTAAGCAAATCACCAGACCAGCTGATTTTTTTCTTTGTCAAGATATGCAGTTATAACTGTATATTTAGACTGATCAGTCGATCCAAAGTAAGGACAGCTGTAAAACAAGGGGTAAAGCATTAATGGGAATTGATAAAAGTTGAGGACCAAATCCGGGTTACTCAATCAACCAATGTGTACAAAGCATTCAATAAATTATCTGGATTTTTATTTAATAACAGTGCACATGAAAAAGCTAGTTATAATGCAAACATAAAAAAGGTAAAATGAATACAGAAGAAAGATATTGGATCAGATTGAATTAAAGTAATTTGCTATGATGAAGCAAAAGAAACTAGATTTTCTAAAGGGAAGTGCCAGGGGGCAAAAAAGTTCCAATAATTGAAAAGGGAAGATAGTACATTCAGTTTAATCAGTATTGAAAGTAAAGGCGGTTATGAATTGGGCTTTTAACTCACACAGAAAGTAATTTTAGTAGCTAAAGTATCTGGAAAGACAAAGGAAAATGATCTATGTGGAAGTCTGAGAACAAATATGAGAGTTATTTAAGTAGTGTCTAGTGAAAACACAGCAAACTGTGATATGTGAACCTGTAAACTAGATTTTGGTAATAGAGAAACTGCCATAACATTCATCATGGGACTTAGAATACAACCAAAAGGGAAACCCTTTGATTAAAGGTAATTCTTTCTCTATCTTTCAGTCTCATCTAGTTTCCAACTGTTTGTAAATCTCATGTGAACACAAAACACCCTTCTCTTGTCTTTTCATTCTTCTTTGCTCTTGCTTTGCTTTTAAAAATGTTTTAGCTCAGCTTCACAACAACAACAACAAAATATTGAATTTGGGGATTTTTTTATATAAAAAATGCCATTAAAGTAAACAGTAGACTCTTACTGAAGACAACTCAAACTCAATAAATAAGATAAAGTAATCAAAAATAAAGAGATCAACTTTTGGATTCTGCCCAGGATGTAGAGAACTAGAAAAAACATTCCTTCTCAAATTATAATAACATCAAAACTTGGACAAAATGCAAGTTTGTGACTCCTTGAACGCATCGGAGAGCTGAGGTCACAGGACAACCAACTACCTACAAATCTAATGAGAGGGACTCCTGCAGGGAAAGATGGAAAGATGAACACAAGCACTTGCTAACCTAAGACAAACCAAAGTAGCTACAAAAGTTAATGAGTTAGTGTAAGCTGAGTGAGGACTGGCACCAGTGTGGAGCCCCTGGAGGTCACAGAAATAGGAAGACTTTACATCCTTTTGTAGGCTCTTCTCCATTATCCAAACTATACAACCATAAAGAAAGAAGAAAATGAGGAAGGAGAAGGAAGGGGAAAGGGAAAGAGAAAGGGAAGGAAAGGGGGAAGAGGAAAAGAAGAAGACAAAGATGAAGACAAAGTGACTGGTGAGAGCCCTGAGAAAGTCTCTCTCATGATGTATGACGGGGGGGGAAGAGAATAGTCTGTGTAGGAGGGACAGGGAACTCGACCTGAAACCTCCTTATCTCCATGACAGAATTAAAGCCTTATTCTGTGAAAGGAAGCACAACAAACACTTGCCACCCTTAGGACACTGGAGACAATCCACTGAAGATGGGGTAAGAGACAAGAAAAATCCCTTCAGGAAAGGCAGGAGTATCTTCCGGGCGCAGAACCAGAGGTGAAAGGGTGCAGTGCGAGCAAGAAGGTTACACCTCAGGGACACAGAGAGACAATGCCTATGGAAGACTAAGGTTTCACAGGCACAATGGAGAATGCTCCTCTGCTTGGCCACCACCAGGCTAGCAAGTGTCTTGTGACAAGTTAACAGCAGAGAGATGTTGGGAGAGTCGCATGAGTGTAGAGACTGACCTTAACTGAGGCAAAGCATGAAGGGAAGGCCTACACTGACAGGAAAGCAGACAAGGATACAAACCTCCTATCAGACCACTCAGACCACAAAAACAAAGTATTGTAAAGGAATTTGAAATCAGTGGTGCACTTAGGGCAACCACTACAACTATAAACCTAAGATAACTTCTGATAACATGAATTTAAGCCCCACGCTAAAGGCCTAGCAGAAGAAAAGATAGGCCCATTTCCAGGCATCAATTCTACTCTATCCTCCATTGTTTTACATACAGGTCTGGCTTTCAACAAAAGAAAAGTATGAGGTATCTGAGAAGTAAGAGAAAACAACATACCGCCAAGGAACAAAACATTAACAGCCAGAATGAGATATGACATGAAGACTAGATCTACCTCACAAGGGATTGAAAGAAACTACGATTAGTATGCAAAAGACTAATGGAAAAGGTTGAAGACATGCAACATCAGATGAGTGATTTTAGCAGAAATATAAAAACTATCATATACAATCAAATGCTAGAAATAAAAAGCAAAACAATAGATGAAGAATGCCTTTGAAAGGCTCACCAGCATGTTTAATACATCTGCGAGTACAATCAGCAAATTTCATATAATGTTAATAGAAATTACCCAGACTGAAACATAAAGAGACATAAATGCTAGTAAGACAGAACAGAGTACTCAAGAGCTGTGGTACAATACCAGAGAGTCTCCTATACGTGTAATTGAAATCTCAGAAGAAGAGTGAAAGAATGTGGTGGAGGAAATATTTTAAGAAACAGTGGCTTAGAATCTTTAAGAAAAATTTTAAAGATTTTATTTATTTATTTGAGAGAAAGAGAGAGAGTGAGAGAGAGAGCACGAGCAGGGGGGAGAGGGAGAAACAGGCTCCCCACTGAGCAGGGAGCCTGATGTAGGGCTCGATCCCAGGACCCCCGGATCATGACCTGAACCGAAGGCAGATGCTTAACCGACTGAGCCACCCAGGCGCCCCAAAATCTTTTTAATAATAGACAGCAAACACATATCCAAAAAGCTCAGAAAACATAAAGAAGAATAAATACCAATAAAATAACATTTGGGACTTGCCATTTCAGCTTTGACATTTGGAGAGCTTAAAAGTTGTCATTCCCATTCTTAGAGTGAGAAAACGCTCAAAGAACTAAAAATCAATAACTTTTCTTAGATACATCAGGGAACTAAGGTTGTGGGGTGAATTGGCACTCTGACATCTGGAAAGACAGGCAGATCCAGAGAGTCACAGCTGAGATTTACTTAACCTGAAAAAGACGCTACCGTAGCCACAAACTGGTAAAAATATTTCAAAGGTAATTCTGATACATTATGGGAGGCTGAGTGTGCACAAGTGTGAGAATGCGAAATTTCTGGGGGGCCAAGGTATTAGGGGTAAACTTGGGTAAAATTTTCATGAGTTTTACCTCCCGGGTTCCTGTTAGGTTCTGAAGGTGAGAATTCAAGAAAGATCCCCACGTGGCTCTGGCAGTGGGAAGAGGACAGTGATCACTGCGAAATACATCTCAAAACAAAGGCCTGCTCTCCAGGGAAAAAAGATTTTAGCGAGCCTTATCCAACCAGGACATTTACCACACTCTAGCACCTTCTAGCATGCTTGTCTCAGATAAGCTGTGTGTAGAGAGGAAGCTAAACCACTGGGAAATATTTGTGAAGGCCATGGCCCCAAGTCCTCTGCTCACTAAAAGACTGAAATTTAATCATAAGATATTACAGAATGTTTCCCTTCCCCTATACCTACTTAGGAAGGTCCAAACTCAAGCGAGGAGACAAAAACAAAGACACTAGATGAATCTGTAGCCTCTGGTATCTATACCCAGAGTAAACAGTAAACACAGCCAGCTTCTAATCAGATTAACATTATCTAATACCACACATCTGGCTTTCAATTAAAAGTTACAAGGCATGCCAAAAGGCAAGTAAAAATACAGTCTAAAGATGCAGAGCAAGCATTAAAATTAGACTCAGATATAAAAAAGATGTTGGGAATTTAAAGTAACTGTGGTTAATATGTTGTGGGCTACAATGGGAAAAGAATTAAACATCATATAAGAACAGATGTGTGATATAAGCATAGAGATAGAAACTCTAAGAAAGAATTAAAATGTTAGATATAACAAACCCTGTGACAGAAATGAAGAGAGCCTCGATGAGTTCATCAGCAGACTGGACATGGCTAAGTAAAAAGTCTATGAACTTGAAACTTCTCAAACTGAAATGAAAAAGAAAAAAAATTAAACTCCCCATCACACACGCATACACCAGAACAGAATAGCCACAAAATATGGGACAAATAGGCCAAAAGGTACCTAAAATGATGAGGGAAAATACTTCTATTTGGCCAAAGGAACTAGAAAATGGATGTCCCTACAATCTAAAGTTTGTGGGAGGAATTCCTGTTATCTCTCTCTCTCTTTGTTCAGCCCCCAAAGCAGACCCATTTAAAGGAGCGCGTGACAACACGGGGAGGTGAAAACACCATACTTCTAGCCAGAGAACCATGAAAAGGGGTCCTAGGAACCATAGGATTTGAGGAACCCTAAGTAGAGAAGGGAAATGGAAAAAGAGAGCTCTTAAATTTGTGTATGAAGTTTTGGGCTCGCCCCTGAGTGCATGTGTATGCAACTGAGTTACTGTGTCACCCTAAACAGGCTGCCTGCCTGCTAATGGAGAGGAAAACAAAGAAACAAATCTCAAGCCTAGACTTGTTCGCCTGCTTGAAACAGGAGCCACTTGTGGTGGAGAGCTAGGCAACCTGAAGTCTAATCTACCTCTCCCACTGCTCCTTCCCCACTTGTGCCTGCTCTCTGCTTATGGGCATGAGCAGTGAAGGGATGTCTGCTCACTGACCACTTGAGCCATTGTGGTGTGCTTAAATTTCATTTTTGTTCTTCACTGTATATTTGCTGGTGTCCATAACTGCTCTGGCTTCAAGTTTTACCAGTTAATTAGCAGCCAGCCTTAATGTGCGGCATATTAGGCAGGTTTCAATTTCAAATTCAAAGCAGATAACCATTATGTTAACCTTTCTGAAAGCAGAGGGGTCTCCATGTGCTCCAAATACTAATCTGTTATATTACCAGTGCAGCTATGATCTTCGCCAGATTCCTTGTCAAGCAAGGAAGGAAGAAAGGGAGGAAAGGGGAAGGAGAGAGGAGGCAGAAGGAAGGGAGGAAGAGGGAGAGAGAGGAAGGGAGGGAGAGAGTTAAGAGGAAGGAAATGCCAGCCCATCTTCCTTCCTTCCTTCACTCCTTTCTTCCTTCCTTCCTGTTCCTCTGCCTACCTATCTGCTGCCTGCCTCCCTCCTGGAAGTATTTAGTAGGCACACACAATGCAAATTATTTCAAATAATCTTTTAATAATAATATTTGAATAATGTTATTAATGATATGTCTCTAAAGTATCACTCTTACTGAAACGTGCACCAATAATACTCAATATTTGAATTCTATTATTACAATAATCGTCATTATGTCCAGAAATGTATACAAAATGTATGCCTATGATGCCAGCTGAGTATTCCAAGATGTAGTTAGGCCCATAACAAAATACCTTCCATATATTTCTCTGCAATGCTAATAAACTTGCTGCTCCAGAAGATCAAATTTCATAAAGCCCTCCAAACTCAACCATGAAATCCAGTATCCATGAGAAGATGTAGCTGCATACAATTGTGATTTCATAAAGGTCTTAAAAGACCTGAGAAAGGTCCCTGGGTTTCAGCAGTGGAAAGATTACTGGGATTCCACAGTGAATAACACAAGTTTGATAACTATTCACTATTGCTGATAAATGTATAATTTCAGAAGTGTTAGAAGAAGAACTAGAAAACTCTGTCCACAAAACAGACCAAAGTCCTCAAATCTGGTATTGCCTCAATCTGTAGTTAAGAAACCAACAATTCATTCTACTGAACCACAGAAACCCCTCCCCATGTTCCAGAATCAGGTTGCTAGCACAGTGCACCTCTATAAATTGGGCATCTATGGATAAAATCCTTCATTATTTACACTTCCATCCAAACACCAAGAAAACTATTTTGCAATGTATCACTTATGAGAAACATTATAAGGAGGTTTAAAAATTGTTTGGGAGCTTGGATTTACAGTTCACATATCAATTTTGAAAAATATGTACATATAGATATATTAGATAATGATGCACAGAATTCAATAAGTGGTGTTATTGCTGTATTGGGTAGAGGGCATTAAGGAACATAGAATGTTTGGGAAACAGTAAGACTACTGAACAATTATTGTAGGTATCTGGACTTCCCAGTTTAATATCTCACAGGTACTTCACGTTCAATACATAGAAAATTGAATTCAGGGCGCCTGGGTGGCTCAGTTGGTTAAGCGACTGCCTTCGGCTCAGGTCATGATCCTGGAGTCCTGGGATCGAGTCCCGGGATCGAGTCCCGCATCGGGCTCCCTGCTCGGCAGGGAGTCTGCTGCTCCCTCTGACCCTCCTCCCTCTCATGCTCTCTGTCTCAAATAAATAAATAAAATCTTTAAAAAAAAAAAAAAAAGAAAAGAAAATTGAATTCAGTATCTTTAACATCTGACCTTCCTTTCAAAACACACACACACATACACACACATAAAAGGAAAATATATTGCTTTTTTTGTTCTCGTACTGTTTTTTAATCATAAAACAAATACGATTATCTCTTTGCCCTAGTCAGAAGCCTGGAGATTCTCTTAAAGTCTTCTTGTCCCTCTGTCAGTGTCCAATCTTCATCAAGATCCAATCTTCATCAAGATACATTAGCTCTTCCTTCTCTATAAACATCTCTCTCCATTTGCACTGACTCTACTTCATTTCAGATTCTCATCATGTCTTGCTCTAGGTTACTATTACAATATTGCAACTGTTCCCCTCTCTCTTGCCCTTTACTTCTCTCTCTCTCCATTGTAGTCCCATCAATAAATGTATTACACTTCTGCCAGAATAATCCTTTTAAAAATATCAAATGGATGATTTCATTCCCTTTTGAATAATGCTTTACTGTTCTTAGGATAAAATTCAAACTCCTTATCATGGCATTCAAAACCCACTCAAAATGTGCCCTTTCTTTCAGCATCAAATGTGCCTCATGTTTCAGACATGCTAAATTTATTAAAGTTCCCTGAATTCATCATACTCTTGAACATCTCTGTGACTTTGCTCTACCTGGAATCATCTTATTCCCTTTTCACCTGACTGGCTTCCTGAATAGAAGGAAAAAAGATGTTCCATGATACCATCTCTTGACTGGAATAAATATTCCTGTAGCATCTTGTAAAAATTTTTTAATCAAACTTGTTATAAATGTCTTTTCAATTCCCAATGCCCCTACTACATATAGAATAAAAAGACTAGTAAGATACAATTCCTAATTTCAAGGACCTTGTATTCATTTGAGGAAAATGTTAAGATATCTGAACAAATACTGTATATATAAGGATACATAGTACATTTTAGTGCTAGTGCTTTTTGTACCAATTTTTATAAAACCTAACTTCTAATTCTCTTAAAAGCAACCTTTCTCTCAACATGTCTATGTCAATATCCTCTCAAATGACCACCAAAACTTAATCTCCTATCCCTTTAATGCGTTATCAACACTGCTGGCAGACTGATGTTTCTAAAATATAGATTGGGCTCTGTAACTTCCCAGCTTAAAAGCTTTTAGTGGCACCATGTCGTCTATGGGATAAAATCCAAACTAGGTGACATTGCCTTGATGGCCTATTAAAATCGGACTCTAAATTACCTTACAAGCTTTATCTCCTACAAATTCTACTCCGGTTCTAGCAACAAAACATATATTGTTTGAACCTACCTTGGCTTCTAACACCTCTTGCCTCTTCATGTTATTCATTTTTCTGGAATACCATTTCCACTTGAAGAGTCAATACTAACAAAACTACATTTTCCTCTCAAATTTTCCTTTATGTACCTCCCCTGACATCATTACTCAATACTGTATAGCCACAAATACCTACTAAATACTCGTAAAATAAATGTATAACCACAAACACCTACTAGTCGTGTGATAACACTGTTGTGTTGTATTTTCATTTTAGAATACACAGCTCTCTCTTATCCTGGAGATTCCTCAAATGCAGACTGTGTTTATTCATCTTTGTGCTTCCAAGGGCTTAAGGCAGAATAGTTTACAAGGGGTTAATACATGTTTGTGAAATGAATGAACGAAATAAATGAATGTACGCATACTCATACAAAGACATAATTTTATCCATTTTGATTGTTTTTATATTGAAATGTATTGTTCATATAATATATACTCAAATATGTGTTATACATACAAATAAGTATACGATCTGTTATGCACAATTTAAATAAGAATATTCATTTATTTGCCATCAGAATATGGATACTTTGGTTACGGAAATGTTATACAATATGCAGTGTAATAATTCTGATATTATATAAGCCCTGGAGGGTGGTAGTACTGGCAAAGGCATTAGGTCTTAGTCCACATTTGGACTAGAAGACAATTCCAGTAAGAATAGACTACCACTGTCCCCAAACATTTTGGACAAGATTGATGTAATCAATCCAGGGCCAAGTAGCTGACTAGTCCCATTAGTTGACTTTGCTCTATGGAGTGCTCCATGTTCATCTCCAATATTGGCAGACTGAGCATGAAGCAGTGGCAGTACCTAGACCGGACACAGAGAAAGGGAAACCCCGCTGTTGGACTATCCTCTTCATGGGTCCAGTGCTCAAACACTGGGGGCGAGGGGAGAGTAAGCACAGAAGAAATTCTGGCTAATATCCTTAAGAAAAGTCCTCTTACTTTCCTGTTGTTAAGGGCTTCCTCTAGGTTCGATGTGCTTAGGTAGTTAATAATGCAAGTAAGACCCAGATTCTCATGCTTTTTGCCTACACCGATGATTCCTCCAGATGACTCTTCTATAAAGTTCTTATGGTTTCTTCACTGTATCTCAATCTTGCTCTTTGCAGACCCCTGACCAACCAGGCCAGCCATCTGTGACTGCTCAAGTGTTTGCATATATAAAAGCGGATCACATCTACCTACATGTTGTTCACAGCTATTCACACTGGAAGAATTTCTTCTAATCAATGTCTTTAGGGCCATCTTTGAGCTGGGGTGTAGGAAAGCAGAAGTTTCGTTTGATTTGCAGCAACACATCCAGTTAGTTTCCTCACTTAGGGAAATGCCCAGGAAGCCATAGATATGGGCTAAGGGAGAAGCATTTCTTCTGGGGAGTAAGTAAAACAAGTGAAACAATTACCCTTCTTCATGTAAAGTACTGTTCCTTCTGGACATGCTAAGGTCTAAATCTAAATGTACCACTTCAAATATAAACTAAATTATATTGAACACACTTCACCTCATTGTAGAGACCTGCTTTGGTTGCACAGTCAACAGATGTTCTGCATGTAGGCATTCAATTTCTACTGGGCTCTGCAGCAAGTAAGGATCTGGTTTTCAGAGAGCATGTAGTCCTCTGCTGCAGATGACATGACCCTGAGATACATCCAACAAGTTTAGCTAACCTGGATACTTCTGACACCACTGAATTTAAGACTCACGTGGTTAAAGCAAGTAAATCAGTTAGCACTGCTCTACAAGAGTTCCAAGTGTGAGAGACTCAGTAAGTCCTGTGACTCTATCTTAATGGTAGGATGTATGAGGAATAATAACTTGTCCTTTACTTCAGAAAGTAAATCCTCATTGAAGTGGCAGGCCTATATAACTTTCCAGGAGTTCATTTACCATTTCTGGGATGCATAAAACTTATGAAGATATCTAGAATACTTGTTGAACACTAGGTACAATCAGCATAATAAAATCAATATGGTGAACTATTGTGATGTTCCACAAAATTATAAGAGACACCCAAGGCATCCAAAGAGTGTAATGTTGTAAGAGCAAGAGAGTTATAGTAGCCCTGGTACAAAACTGAATAAATAGTAGTTCTCTTCTCTTAATAAAAGATGTTACTTTGATAATCTTTATTGATAGATACTGAAAAGAAAGCATCCTCCACATTTATAGTGACATCCAAGTACCAGAATTCATGTTCTTTTCTAGAAACATACCCAGCAAAACTGTTTCAAATGTGGTATCACTCTTTAGGTTTATAGTAATCTATTATTCACCACAGTTCACCTGTGTTTTGAAAGGGCCATACAAATGGACTGAACAAAGATATCACGGAAATAATCACCTCCGATTTTGAAGGTATCACTAACTTCTGCAATTCTTCCTGGGATATGCTAGTATTTATGATTTACTATCTTGGACTAGAGGGTGACTTGGAGTATGCTGGGACATTTCTTTGGTCTTTCCTTCCATTACAGCTTTCCCTCAACAGACCAGAAACTAACAAGATTCTAAATATATCCAGTCTAGTGTTCCACTTTTTTTTTTTTAAAGATTTTATTTATTTATTTGAGAGAGAGAGAGAGAGAGCACATGAGAGGGGGGTAGGGTCAGAGGGAGAAGCAGACTCCCTGCTGAGCAGGGAGCCCGATGCGGGACTCGATCCCGGGACTCCAGGATCATGACCTGAGCCGAAGGCAGTCGCTTAACCAACTGAGCCACCCAGGCGCCCCTAGTGTTCCACTTTTTGAAGAATATTTTATAATCTTGATAAAATATATTTTATTATTTCTTTTACTTTACATATGATCCTTTATCAAAAGAATCCTTTACTTATATAATTTTTAATCAATTCTACTGAAGTACATTTTACATGCAATAGAATTTACCCACTTTAATTCAATGATTATTGTTTGTAAATTTACAGAGATTTCCATTTAATTAGTGTCCTTATCTCTAGGCCTAACCACTAATCTACTTTCTGTCTCTCTAATTTGCCTTTTCTGGGTAACTAATATAATTATTCACATAATTTTATACTAAGGATTTCTTATTTTAGTGAAGATTTTCTAAATTTAGACTCATAATTTTAAACATTCATATAAATTTCTGTGATTTTGCCCAACTGTGGAACTGAGCATCAAGACTCCAAGAAGCTTCAAGGATGCAAAAATACTATAAAGGGTCTTATAAATGAATTTAACCCAGTCAGGGTTCTCATTCATAGCTCAACACCTCAGGACTGTGCTTTAGAGAGTTCACCACTTGTTTGTTTTTATCACCAGTTATATACTATGTTGCTTTGATAATGAGTGCTTAAACTCAGAAGTACTCAACTGTTATTTTCTTCCCCATCGATTTTTTAATCTCAAGGTGACCCAGAGTCTGATGTATGCCTATACCCATTATACAAAGTTGCCAATATATCCTAGCAGGCAATACTAAAGGTAATAAAAGTTGCAAGCCATCTATCTAAAACTACCTGGATAATGAAAGCTCATTTCAGGGAGCTGAATAGATAAGATATTGATTCTGGTGAAAGACAATGTATGCTCAACTCATGGTCTGGTAATAGAGGGAATGGAATTAGAGAGGCTGGCTGTCACCACAAATAACCTGAATCTCCTCATGACCTAAAATGGTTTCTAAATCTGTAAAACTTTCAACGTGGAGAACTTAAAAAATATAGCACTGTCAAGTAAAGCAGAATGAATGTAGAAAAGGATTTCACTATTTAATTACAATCTACATACTTGATGTAGCTCTTCAGTTAGATTGGCCCAAGTTACTATTCTGCATCACATATTAAACTGAGGAAACTTTTCCTTCTCCTTATTTTGTTAAAGTTGGGATTTTTGTTTTGTTTTGTTTATTTTTAGTGTCTTATTTTCCCAAGCATTGTTCTAAGTGTTAGGGGACCCAATATTGAATAGTGAATGAAATACAAAAAGCACCTGAGTTTATAGAACTTTATATTCAAGTGAAAGAGACCAAAAAAAAAAAAAAAACACATTAACAATGTAAGTAGAGAGTTTTAGAAAAGTAGAGATACCTGTTCTGGATATGGTTGCCAGGGAAAGCCCGTATAAAGATGGTATTTGAGCAGAGAATTAAGTGAAGTGAAAGTACAGCCATATGAATATCTGGACTCAGGGGAACTCAGGTGTAAAACTTCAGAAAAATGTGATAGGTATATTTTTGGACAAAAAAAGTCCAGAATATCTGAACAAGAGTATGAAAAGTCAGACATGAGGTCTAAGTTATCCAGGGACCAGGGTCAACTAGAGCCCTACAGGGACCTTGATGAGTCCTATGGATGTTGTTCTAAATATGGTTGGAAAGCCATGCAGAGATTCTGAGCAGAAGAATGATAGTTATCTTTTAAAGAAATGGTCTGGCTGTGGAGAAGAGTTGCAAAGAAAGGAATCATAGAGACTAGGTGACAGAGTTCTGGATTAGTTCAAACAAGAGATAAAAATGGCTCAGCTTAGAATTACAGCTGAAATAAGTATATTCAATTTGGTGAATAATTCAAAGATAAAGAATTTCTTTTTGTATTAGATACAGTATAAGAAGAGCCAAAACTGATTACAGTATCTTCAGTCTGAGCAATTGATGAGCAAGTAGTCCCACACACTTAGAAAAGACAGGGCAATGAAAAAGATTCACAGAGAGGACATGGGAATCACGAGTTTGGACTTGGATATGTTAAGTCTCAACAAAAGTAAAAGACAACCTATGGAATGGGAAAAGATATTTGCAAATGACTTATCAGATAAAGGGCCACTATCCAAGAATTTATGAAACTCAACACCCACAAAATAAAATATCCAGTCAAGAAATGGACAGAATACATGAACAGACATTTCTCCAAAGACATAGAGATGGCTAACAGACACATGAAAAGATGCTCAACATCACTCATGATCAGGGAAATAAGAATCAAAAATTACAATGACATATCACCTCATACCTATCAGAATGGCTAAAATTAACAAGTCCAGGAAACAACAGATGCTGATGACGTTGCGCAGAAAAGGGAACCGTCTTACACTGTTGGTGAGAACACAAACTGGTGCAGCCACTCTGGAAAACAGTATGGAAGTTCCTCAAAAAGTTAAAAAATGGAACTAACCTATGACTCAGCAATTTCACTACTAGGTATCTACTCAAAGGATACAAAAATACTGATTCAAAGGGCCACATGCACCCTGATGTTTACAGAAGCATTATCAACAATAGCCAAAATATGGAAAGGGCCAAATGTCCATAAACTGATGAATGGATAAAGAAGATGTGGTGTGTGTACACACACACACACACACACACACACACACAAATACTAATCAGCCATCAAAGAAAATAAAATCTTGTCATTTGCAATGACGGGGATGGAGCTAGAGTGTATGTGTATTATGCTAAGTGAAACAAGTCAGTCAGAGAAAGACAAATACCATATGATTTCACTCATATGTGGAATTTAAGAAACAAAACAGTTGAACATAGGGAAAAGGGGAAAAAAAGAAAGGGAAGCAAACCATAAGAGACAAACTGAGGATTAATGGAGTGGGAGTGGGTGGGGGATGGGTGAAGGGTATTAAGGAGGGCACATGGATCCCTGGGACATTATGGCATTTCTAAAGCAGAAAGAGGAAGAGAGGAATCAAAAGCAGCACTGATCCCCAGCAGTGATCACTACCAGAATCCAAGAAACAAAACCATTTTACGAATGAGGGAATGATCAACAGTGTCAATTGTTCTGAAAATTCAATTAAATAAGAAGTGAATTTTAATAGATTAACTGAGATAACATACAGCCCCATTTCAATGGGGTAACACAAATGTTTATTTCTCATCTACATAGGAAGTCAATGTGCATTAGCAGAGGGCAGAAACAGTGATGGCTTGCACCATGCAGTCATTTGCATGCTGGGGCTCTTCTGACTCCAGAAAGAATAATTATTTTTACAGGAGCAGTCACATTTTGGTAGAGGGATGTAGCCAATCTTTGTCAGTCTGGCAAGAAAGTAACTAGAAATAAATATCCCTACCTCACCACTCTCTTTCCTCCCTCTCATCTCTTGCGATCCTTCAGTTGATTAAATTCAACTGGAAAATAAGAGTCAAGGAAGGCATTAATGCAGTTCATAAATTTAAGAAATGTGGAGGGAGGTCAAACAATTTGAACACGTTTCCTCTATCCCACTCTTGCTTCACATGATTGTCCTCTGACTTGGAGCTATAGATTTAGTTTAGATACTTTTTACAAAGTTAAGCAAATTCTAACTTCTTATTTGTTTACTAAGTACTTTTCTTTGTTTTAATGAATGAGTATTGAATTTTATTTTATTTTTGTTTCAAGTTTTTATGTAAATTATAGTTAGTTAACACATACTGTAATACTGGTTTCAAGAGAATTTAGTGATTCATCACTTACATATAACATCCAGTGCTCATAACAAGTGCCCGCCTTAATACCCACCACCCACTTAGCCCATCCCCCACCCACATCCCCTGCAGCAACCATCCTGATAGCAGCATTATCAACAATAAACAAATTATGGGAAGAGCCCAAATGTCTATCGACTGATGCATAGACAAAGAAGATGTGGTATATATACATAATGGAATATTACTCAGTCATAAAAAAGAGTGTTGAATTTTAAAGTTAGGATTTCACTTTTTTAATACGATTTTATTTTTTTTCTTTTATAGTTGGATGTGGTAAATCTTTCCATGTGAGGTTGATTTATGAATTTATTTATTTAATTTACATTGTTTTGATTAGCTGTCAAAGCTATATTATTCTAATGAAACGACAATTTTTCCTGTTTACAAAAGATACATTTCGAAGCCCTGCAGCTCTATCTGCTCTTTGAATTTTAATAAAATCACCCCCATGAATCTTTGAGTTTCTTATATATTCCCTTCTGTGAGGAAAAAAAGAATTGACAAAGTATTTAAATTTTCAATTCCATCAGTGGATATTGTTTTATTCAGGTATTATATCTAATCTTCATTAAAAATGGAAAATAAATTATATATTTTTAAAAATGTATTTATCCCTCAATTTTCCTCATTCTGTCTTTCATTTGAGCTGGTAAAGTTTTATATGATCTACTCTCTCTCACCACACTGTTTTCCCTATTCATTTTCTAAACTATAGCTTTTATTTGTGTTCCTTCAGTGATTACTCTTAAATATGTATGTCTGTATCTACATATTATAATATATGCAATAAAACTAACATTATACATTAAAGTCGGTCTTCTGATTCTAGATTTGAATCGTAGGCATCAACATGAACTCATATTGTGTGTTACTGGAGAGTGCTGATACATATACAAGCACTGAAATAAATATAAATGTGTGTATATGCATGGGTTAATATATATGTATTTCCTAGTTCTCTCCATTAAGAGGGCCTGTAAACACTCCTATGGCAAATCTAATACCCAGATCTTGGTTTCTGTACTTCATTTACTAGCAAAAGGAGCCAGAGCTCATTGGAGAAGTGGTTAATTACAGGGTTTTGGCAGGGCAAATACACTATGAGCTTGGGATATGTTGCGGTGCCAGAAGGGAGTTCATAGTTTACGTTTTCACGTATGTTAAAAAAAGTATAGAAAAATCCTAACTTTATAATCAAACACACAGTTTGAGGTATTTTATCAAAATAATGAAAAAAGAAGTTGGTTAATATCTACAGAGGAAAATGCAATCCACAAGTTATTATTTTGACAGTTATTGACATTACTTAAATATTTTTAAATTAGTAATTTTTAAGTCACACTTAATGCTATTAAACCAAAGTTTATTTAGCTTACATTTTCAAGATTTCTTGGTATAAAATATTTAATAATTTAAAAAACTTGAGCACAGAATAGCAATTTACACTTCTAAACTCGTGTGTAAAAAAAAAAGATAATGAATTATTTCCAGGCATGTACCCTCTTCCTATGCCCTCCTTCAAATAGAGATCAACCCCTTCAACTGCTAAGCATTTTATTAACCTAATCAAGCTGGTGGTTTGAACAAAAATACAAAATGCTAAACCAATGATAACTGGAGTAGGAGAAAGCATTTTTCAAATAGAAAAGAAAGACGATATACAATATAGAATGGGAGGGGGCAGGACTTGTGAACCAAGAACTAAGAAATTTCAGAAAGACTTTTAAATTGGAAATTTAGAGTTGGGATGAGGGTTGTTTCAAGTAGTCTTCTCTGAAAAGAATTATGAAAGGGATAAAATGCAAATCGTTGATTCTGAGAAGTATTTTGGTAACCACTACCCCACCCACAAATACCCACATACATTTGGGGGTTTCTGAAAAGCCTGAGTAAACTTCTGAAATGTTTACTTCTGACATAGTTATTTCTTTAATTAGATGGTGGGTTTTATCAAAGTATTGCACCTATATCTCCCACAAAATATTAGTTTATAGTAGAATACAATGTGTTTGTATTCTATGAATTTGTTCAGGTAATCCAAATGTATGATTATGTTTAGTTATACAACATACATCTGGTTCAGAGTTAGGTAATCAGAGGAGTCTTACCAAGGAAGGGGAAAGTGATACCATAAAGACATATTCTGATTTTGCTTTTGCTCTTATCAATTAGTACCTAGAAAAGCCATGATTCACTTATTCATTAAGATTTATACAGTAATGAAGAGAGAATTTGGAGTACATAAAAGTTTCCAGAACATGACAATGCAGTAACAGTCATGCTAACTAATTCTTTCATGCTTACTTCCCCTTTCTTACTACTACTACTTTTATCACTGATTCCTTGACTCTCTTCAGTTTAATTTTACTGATGGTCCTTCAGATTTCTGGAAACTTGAGTCTTCTTTTAGTTAATACAGTCTCATGCTCATCATGTAGTTTCTTTTACCACTCAAAGTAAGTTATACTGTGCTTAGAAGGCCTTTAGCCATAATAAACAAAAATTAAATTAAATTAAATTAAAAAAAAGAAGGCCTTTAGCAAAATGGTAATGGGTTGGGCATTCTGACTTCACATTTATTTTAAGTCACTAATAATCCTTTTTTTCATTTGCCACAATGCTCCTATTCCCCTTCTTTCTTTTTCCAATCGAGGTGCTGGAAGTTTGAATGACTTTCATGCCTAAATGTTAGGTACAAAAATATTAATAGAGGGCAACAGTAAAATAGGTGGGGGGGGGGTTGGGGTAAAAATCTTGTGGGAAAGCCCTAAGGAAGTTGATAAAAAAGCTAACTTAATGGACACCCTGAAACAGAGCCTAATAAAATATGTTATTAGTCCTGGACTGTATTTGTGAGTGAGTAACCAAAGGAGGCCACTTATGTAAAATTATTGCATGGAAATGTCTCCCTCATCATCACCCTAAAATAATTCCCTCACTATCTGTCTAAGTTTCTGAATTTCACCACTGACTCTCAAATATTTTTTTCCTTCAAGAATTTAAGCAGTAGCTTAAATGGAGGGTTATAAAATAAGCTTTTAGGAATATGTGGTTTAATATGATTTAGAGTGAGAATATTAATGAAAATATTTTAATTCCTAATATGCATACAATAAAATATGATTATGATGTGAACACTAGCTTCAGAGAATTTAACTTGCATTAACAGAGTATAAAGAAACAGAGTACTTAGAAAGATATAATCAATCTATTTAAAAAGCATAAACACAAATTGGTTAAAGTGTTAATAAGATGCTAGGGAAGGATTCAATAAGAAAAATGCATTTGAAGTCAGCCTTTAAGAGTGAAAAGAGCTCTATAATGGGATAAACTGAATCCATTGCTTCTATTAAAATTGAGAGAGAGACAGACAGACAGAGACTTGATTTTAGAGACAAACTGTTAGATGTGATGTGCCCTTTCGCTTGAGATTTAGTAGAGGTGCTAAATCATTAATGTGCAATTCCTTTGTAATGACAAGTAAAGAAAAGCGCGTAGGTAGCTTTAGCAAAATAAGCTCAGAACTATTATATGTCAAGAGTCAAATTCATGTAAGGTAGTAAGGAATAAAACCAGCCACAGCTTTGCTGGTTTCAAGAAAAGCTTTCAGCTTCTATTATCTAACAAGAATGGTTAGCAAATCCTAGTTTGTGTAACTCAAACATTTTAATTTTGGTTGAACCCTAAGGTAAAAATTTCAGGATATCCAGAATATGTGGATTGAACACAGGTCATACTTTTCCAGAAGCCCTATCTCAAATAGTGGAACTTTTAAATCCATATTAATTCAGTGGTTGGAACAAGCAGTATTTAGACATTTTAACTGACCTTTTTTTTCACTTGTATGCAGTTCCAGTTAGTATGATAAGAGACCATCTGACTTCTATATGATTTCTCTAAGTCTATTCCAAAGCTGGAAATGTGTTCCTTAAGGTAATCTAGCAAAATTGGTTTAATGAATTAAATAATTCATCCAGGAAATATTTGTGCAAATCTTCTGAACTTAAGTTGCTACAGGAATTGCTAAGAAATAAGGAATAACCCAAATAATTCATTTAAATGACCTGGTAGAAACGTTAGGCAGTCTGTGACTTCATGTATTCACTCATATTTTCTGCTGCCAAAAATCTGAAGGCATTTTATGAATGAATATGTGAACTATCTGACCTGCTTTTGCATCTGAACTGCAATATGAATAAATACTTCTGGTATACAAAGGAAAAATACACATTCAGAAAAAAGAGTAAAGATAAATATATTAGAAAGAAGAAGATAATCTTTAATTATTGATAAGTCTCATAAGATTCTGGGGAAATTAAATTTAGGGGCCTTTTAGATTTCTATAGGCTGCTTACAATCTTAAAGCAAAATCTTAATGCTATTGATTTTACTCTGAAATGGATATATGTATTAATATGTAAGAAAATCTAAACTTTTAATATATTCGCACTATATTTTTAAATATTTAAAGTTACTTGCAACATGTGGTTTAAGAGATATTAGGGATTATTTTAAAATATCTATCAAAGCACCACATTTAAAAATAAGTTACATTTACTAAAGTATTTCTATAAAGTAAAATGTTAAAGGCATTAGTTTTCCTATAAGGAATATTTAAAAAGCAACTGAAATATTGTGATAACATCTAAATAAACTTTGGTATTTTACATTGTTTCTGTACTGTAGCAAACTCCCCCTAAAATTAGAAGAAATCATTTTTATTATTATTCTATGACTACAGATATTTATAGCTCACGGGAAGTGTATTTCTCTCAATTTTTTTAAAGATTTTTTAAATTTATTTATTTGACAGAGAGAGACGCAGCGAGAGAGGGAACACTAGCAGGGGGAGCGGGAGAGGGAGAAGCAGGCTTCCCGCCAAGCAGGGAACCCAATGTGGGGCTCGATCCCAGGACCCTGGGATCATGACCTGAGCCAAAGGCAGACGCTTAACAACTGAGCCACCCAGGCACCTCGTATTTCCCTCAATTTATAGAGACTAAAGAACATATTAACTTTTTAGTTTGGACTGATGCAACTATTTTCCTCTATAACACAATGAAAGATATTTTATTTGAATTCTTAACATATTTAGGTATGAATATTTTATTTACCTAATTCATAATGTATATTAGGCAACTTTTCCTTACTGATGTGACAATGAACATACCTGATTATAATAGCTGTACTGGGTAGAAAATGAAGCAAGAAGTCCGGATTATAGTTTTAACCAAATATAAACTGTTTATCTTTGAATAGAAGACATAATCCCTTTTTATAACTGTAAAATAAACCTCAAACCTTTATTCATTTTACAACACAAATTATTTATCCCATAGTGAATTAGATACAAGAATATGGATAGAAAAACAACTCAAAATGTATGTTTCATAATAGTGTATTTTAGTGAATTTAGTCATGTACATAGTAAAATAATTGCTTTAGTTGCTACAAACAGTTGTTTTGACATAAAGAACCAACTACATAAAATTATAGTTTTACATGTCTTTTAGTCACTAAATCATCTTGACAAGTTTAATTTTTATCTAAAGTTAAAACAGATACATTACAAATGGATATATAAGACCTACTTTTCATATAGAATATACAAAACTTGTTGTAGTGTTCATACAATCTAGAATTTACTGATAAATTATATGAGGCCATCAAAAATATGTATACTTAAACCTCATTATTTTTGCTTTCATCTAATTATGCCTTGATTTTATGTTCTCTGCAGAAGAAAGAGCCATTGGAGTAAAAATTCATTACAGTGCTTACTATAAATAAATACATTTGACTCTTTATTTTGTATGTTTTAAAGTGTAGCGCTAAACATTTTCCATATTTAATAACTATGTACTATTGAATCCAAATTTCATTTTTAACTTATTATATAGTAAATGTTGTTGGAAGTCACCTAAAGATTTCTCTTTTTTTAATTATGTGGTATATAAGTAAACGTGCAGATATATTATTATTCTTTATATCAAAAGCACAAATTTATCTGGACCCCTTCCAGAATTAGTACCAAATCAGAAGTTAGAAAACATCTGCCTACCACACTCCCCAGTCCACTGTCTTGACACTTTTATCCTTCTTTATACTGAATATCACACAGCTCTCCTGAGTTAACAGCATAGGAACGATGCTTTATTTGATCCTATTTTTTTAACAACACAGACATCAGCATTTATCACTGTGCCTGCTGTGATAAAACTTTGCTGGCAAGAGGACAAATAAAGAAAAGCAATAGGTAATCAAGGTTCAGTGCTGTGAGACACAATAAACAGAAGTGAATTTAAAAAAGGGAGAAAATTAAGTAACAGACAATGAGGAATTACATGTGTCAAATAAACAGAATGTCTCTGCTGAGATCAGTAGTATAATGCCATGAAGAATATAGAAATCAAAATTTACTTTCATTTTTGATCTGAAAAGAAAAAAACAACCGTGCAAAACTTAACAGCTGCCTAAGAACTTCTATTTTCTCATTTCTTCCTTAAAATTATTTTATCAAAAGCCATGTCCACTATATTTGGCTATTTCTCTTCTTAAAAAGTTCTTGACCCAATCCCATCAAACCGTTCTGTCAATCTCAGTTCATTCACCATCAGAAGAATGATCATCCTGGTGACTCCAATTACCAGGATGGCCATTCCCCATGTTGTTCAATACGCATATCTCTTTATCTGATCCCAGTTGCCACACTTAACATTTTATCAATCTCTATCTCTTTCAACAAGCCCTCTGGAGTTCAGTCTGTCTTCATCAAACACCTGCACAATAGTCTCAAAAGTCTCTATACTTTGTTTTTCCTTCATCTTCTCATTCCAAGTAGCATCTGGCTATATAATGAGGACGTAATGTTCCCTTGCAGTCCACTCAAATGTAGGCTAAAGG
Source organism: Neomonachus schauinslandi (assembly GCF_002201575.2). NCBI lineage: Eukaryota > Metazoa > Chordata > Mammalia > Carnivora > Phocidae > Neomonachus > Neomonachus schauinslandi. Next base: position 80,215,981 of record NC_058414.1, on the reverse strand, counting down.
AAATGACAAGTGATTTTATTATTTCCACCACCAAATCTGTACCTACCTGTGCTGTCTTCCTTTTCGTTCTGTGTTCATAAAAAGTATTTCTGCTCCTATTATTATTTATATGGAGGATCCCACCCTTTCCATCTAAAGAAACTCTTCCCTGTAATTATCTCCATCTTTACTTTATCAGCACTTTCCTTCTATTCTACTGCAGTACTTTGTGGGTATGCAAACTTGCTCTGGTATCAACCAAATTTAAAAAAACAAAAATTCTTTATTACATGTCACAATCCAGTTGCCTCCTCATTTCTCAGTTCAATTCCCTTAAAAATTTGTCCATATTGCTGCCTCCCCTTTTTCATCTCCCATTCTCTTAGACCAAACCACTACATTTATGTTCTTATTTCTGCAACACACTGAAACTGGTCTTAAAATGACACATTACCAATATCTTGTTTGATCTAATGGTGAATTTTCAGTCCTCATCTTAACAAAAATCTCAACAGCATTTTGCACTCCTAACTACTCCCTTCATTTTCTTTAGAACACAAACACACACTCACACACACACACACACACACACACACACACACACACACACCCTCTAGATACCATGACGTGGCATTTATCTGGCTTTCCTCCAATATCCCTAACAGTCCTTCTCAGCTTCTTTGTGACTCTCCTCTTCAATCCTTAAATGCTGGAGCTGCTCCAAGGTTTTCTTCTCAACTTAGTTTTTCTATAGCTTTATATTTTAATATTTTATGTATTTACTTTTATTTCTTTATGCATAAACATGATTATCATGTGAATTTTCAAGCACAGATAAAAGAGTCATAAATCTTTTTCATAATCCAGCTGCATAATGACCAATAAATGATGAAGCTTGGTTCATTTATAATGCCTATTATCCACCCATCCAGGGCTGGACCATTTTAAACCAGGCATATGTCATTTCTCCTTGCAATAATCCAGAGGTTTTTGTTTTAAGTATACCCATAAAACAGTTATTTATTTTTCTTATATGCAGTCAGTGTTAAAATCTCTTTGATTGCCCCATTTCAATAACTGTCTTTTTACATTTGCTTTTTTAAAATCAGGATCTTAATAAATCCTATGGATTGAGCATTTTTTTTACCTGGTTTTTAAATTTCTTTTAATCTAGAACAGATCTCTCTCCTTTTTTGCCCCAATTCACTTCTTAAGGAAACTAGTCCTTAGTCCTGCATAATTTCCAACATCTTCTATTTGGCTAATTGCATTCCCAATTCTTTCTATAAACTTAATTAGACCCAGAGATATGATGAGATTCATGTTAAATTTTTAGAAAGGAGTATTTCATAGGTGGTGCCATTTATTTTTAGTTGCTATGCATTTTAAGTAAAGAGATATATCATGTCTATCTTTTTAGGCAGTTAAAATTGGTCAACTTCAGATCTTACCCATCCATTATAAAGTTTCTCTTTCAACCTTTTCACCCAGTGATTTTAGCAGTCATTGACGATCATTTCTTATCATTTATTCCCATTATCTACATGTTTCTAGATGTTATCTGCATGCTGGTGACTGATTTCATATTTATAGCTCTAGCCTTCTTCATTTATATCCAACTATCTACAAACCATCTCTGCTTGGAGGCCTAACATATATATTATCAGGAGATATATATATATACATCTCTAAGATGACTTTGTTAAACAAAAATATTAGGCCCTGGATTTAACCTATAACCAAGTCTTCTCATTTCAGTAAATGCAAATATCAGGCAGTGAGTTACTTTTCCCATAAACCTAAGGAATATTCTTCTATTCTTCTACTTTTCTCATAATCTATCTCTCATATAATCTACTATCATATCTTATTTGCTCTAGTTTCCAGCTATGTTCTAATTATAACCAAATCATGTGGTGTATCCCGCTACCACACTTACCCATTTTGCTATAATCTCACATCTAATACAACAGTCTTCCAATTACCATTCCTGTTACCATTATTTTCTCCCACATACCAGCCAAAATAATCCATTTAAAATAGACTGCATCCTTTCCCTATAAGACCCCCCCAAATTTTTCTTTTATTTCAATCAGCATAAAATCCAACTCATTATTATGGCCAATCATATTCTACCTAACAGAGTGCCGAACTCTCCAACCTAATCTCTCCAACTTCCCTTCTGCACACTCTACCTATACATGTCCTTATCCTGCTCAGCAAACAAAATGGCTGTGTTCCCATCCAACACTTTTTTATTTGCTAGTTTTTCCATTTGGAATACTCTTCTTAATAGCCTCAAATGACCCCTTCACATCATTTTAGTGTAAGCTCAATAAATCTTTCCTGAACACGCCAGCTAAACCAGCGACCTCACTCACCCCTAGTCAATTTATATCATATTACCATAATACATTTGCATAGAAATTATTATCCTAGTTTGTCTTATAAACTGATTAATTCATGTATTTCTTATTTGCTTTTCCCAAATTAAATATATGCTCCACCTGGTTAAAAAACTCTATGCTTTTCATCCCTGAACCTAGAACAGTGCCAGACAGTTTACAGTAAGAACTCAGTAACTAATTGTTGAGTGACTTGCAATAAAAAAAATCAATTCAAATAATTTGCATAAAATTTTCTAATGACCCAAAAATTACATGATATGATAAATTTGATTAAAATTAAGCTGACAATTACTCAAATTAAACCCAAATGTGTTAAACAAAGACGGATGTCTTAGCATTAGATATGAGAAAGTCTGAAAAAGAAACATCTCAAAAACAGTAATAGTATAAATGCTTCAAAACAAGAGTATTTTAAAATCATAGGACTAAGGAAGGAAAATTGAAAACTTTCCAAGGTATATTTTTGCAAATAGGTTCTCTTTATGGTCTTATTTTGCAAATCAAACATGATATTAAATATACCTTAGCATTAAATATTTCTTCATAACCATTATGCCCAAAATTAAATACATAAATAAACATATTTTATTAAATATATTTTATTATACATAGAGCTTAATAAATATAAGGTAAAAGTTAAAGTTATAACCTATACTTTATTGTATGGAAGGTTAAGTGTTACTTTTAATTTTTCAAATATTTAGCATAAAGTCCCAATTCAAGCTTATTACTGCTAATTATTATGGCATTTCATTCCTTTTTATTTTGCCCCTTTCTAGTACCAAGTACCTGAAACTAGTAAAAACTACCTGCACATATTTTATATTTTGAATTTAATTAAAATTAAATTTATCTTGGGGCGCCTGGGTGGCTCAGTTGGTTAAGCGACTGCCTTCGGCTCAGGTCATGATCCTGGAGTCCCAGGATCGAGTCCCGCATCGGGCTCCCTGCTGTCAGCAGGGAGTCTGCTTCTCCCTCTGACCCTCCCCGCTCATGCTCTCTCTCTCTCTATCTCATTCTCTCTCTCAAATAAATAAATAAAATCTTTAAAAAAAAAAAAAATTTATCTTAAAGACACCCCCCCACACACAATTAAGTCCGACAGATAAAAATGTCAGAAACTATGTCAGGCACATAGAATGTGTTCAGCTAATGTGTTTCCTTCACTCTTGAATAAATACACCGAAGCTGTACATGGGGAAGGAGGAAGCAGACTGAATTCATCTCAGTTACTGTTATAATTAGGCTTCATCCAGTACCCTGGGTTTAGTTATGTGTCACACAACACAGCTCCATGTCTTTTCCTCAAATAGATGAGTCCCCTTTATATGCACGGAGTTCTTGGCTGATACAGCATAGCCTTGGAAATGGTACATATACTTTACTACTTGCAAGTCGTTGAACACTGTTGCACTTTGGAGTAAAACAGCTTAAATTATTTTAATGTGTTTTATTACTTTTAAAATGAAGTTCATCATCATCGTATTTTGTAACTATGTGACAAGGTTGTTATGTAGCTCATATGGAACCACAGACATAATACGTGCATTTCCATATTGCTATTATTGATTAGTAATATTAACAAATAATTTACAGAGGGGAATGCCCAGTTTTCTTGTATCCCATTCTAAGTCTAATTTTGAGGTAATCTATAATGCTGAAGGCATCTCTTTGTGACCACAAGGCTTAATTTTTCCCTAATTTACCTAAATTCTGTTTACCCCTATGGTAGGGAGGAGTTTGTTTTCCCACTGAAATATCTAGCTCATCTGGGTTCTGAATTATATTATATACCCAGCATATCAATACTAGGTTAGAAAAGGTACACTATGAAATAGTAATTTTTTAGAAATTATTTTAAATGAGTGACTAAATATTAGGGCACTTAGTTCTATGATTGTTGAAGATACTGTACCACAAGACTGGGGAATGCGTTTCTGAAAAATTAATTGCTTCCTGGCCAGTTTGTCAGTTTCCATAGTAATCAGATCATATATTGAGAAGTAAAAAATTTAATTTTTTATGATAATGTTTTTCACAGTTTCTTTTCTAGAATGGTTCTTGAGTTGATAACGTATCCATCAAGCAACTGCAGCTGGAATAAACATTTTTCTACCAGCTTTTGGCCTGATTGGCATACTAAGGGCATCCTTGTGACATAAAACATACTTCTTCTCAGATTAATTGAGACCAGTAACGAAGCTATTGATCAGACTGCCTCATGCTGATTCATGTGGTCTGTCATACTTAAAAGACTACTGTTAACTAATATTACAGTCAAAACAAAAATAGATTAAATTAACACGGGGGGGGGGGTTTGTGGGTTTTTTGGTTAAAGTTCCGTATGTTCCAGCTTGTTTAGTAACGGATGTTGGATAATTGTGTCTTGGTAATGCTTCTAGAAACTTTACATTTAGTTAAAACTGGATCTAGAATAATATTCCAAGTCAAATTAGGTTTCTTTTACTGTCATAAGTATATCTAGAAGTAAAGAAAATTTGAGATCTAAAAATATAACAATGGCCTCCATTTCCAATAAAACTCTAGAATTCATTTAAAAATATGTAATCGTCGGGGTGCCTGGGTGGCTCAGTCGTTAAGCGTCTGCCTTCGGCTCAGGTCATGATCCCAGGGTCCTGGGATCGAGCCCCGCATCGGGCTCCCTGCTTCGCAGGAAGCCTGCTTCTCCCTCACCCACCCCCCCTGCTTGTGTTCCTGCTCTCGCTATCTCTCTGTCAAATAAATTAAAAAAAAAAAATGTAATCGTCCAAAAGAAGTATACTTTCTTGTGAACTCTACACAAAAATAACTTGTACTAAAACTCGAAACATTTTTTTCTCCACAGTCAGTCACTGTGTGATGCTATCAAATTAAAATAATTTTAGATGTTCTGTATATGCAAAGAGAAGACCTCTAAGTCATTTTTCCCCCCAGGCCTCTTTACTCAACTGGAAAAAGAGCTTGTTGGGGCGCCTGGGTGGCTCAGTCGTTAAGCGTCTGCCTTCGGCTCAGGTCATGATCTCAGGGTCCTGGGATAGAGCCCCACATCGGGCTCCCTGCTCGGTGGGAAGCCTGCTTCTCCCTCTCCCACTCCCCCTGCTTGTGTTCCCTCTCTCGCTGTGTCTCTCTCTGTCAAATAAATAAATAAAATCTTAAAAAATAAAAAAAAAAAAAAAGCTTGTGATAAGCATTCGAGTCTCCGGATTCCACGGCAGTACCCGGAACAGCGCCAGGCACAGAGCAGTCATTCAATAAATGCTAACAGTGATCTCAGGCTTGTGGGCCTTCAGTACCCAACCCGTTTTCTAAAGCAGCATTCTACCAAAATGTAACAAAAACTCATAATCCCAGTTCACGAAAGTCCCAGATATCTCCATTTACCTCAAGGGTGGGCTCCAATTTCACAAATTTAATTTTAATCCGTGGTAACATTCAAAACCCCTTCATGTGTGAAACAGCATTGGCAGGATGGGGGATACGGGGCCTGTATGATGATGATCAAAAATCTGGATGCCAAAATTTGAGAAAAGACCCGTTCGCGAGAAAACAAATCATTTTCTTCACAACTTAAATGCAAGGGCAGAGAGACCGGGGGTAGGAGCTAAAGCAAATGGCCCAGCGCTGGCTGGAACAGGGTTGTGCTCAAGACCTGACCTCAGCCGGGCACCTACCTTCCTCCTGTCCAGCTGCAGCTGCGGGGTCCGCGTCGGTGGCCGTCCGGCGCCTGCTGCCTCCGCTCCACCTCAACCCCAAAGTTCAGGGGCATGGGAGAGGTGTCCGACACCCGCCACACTGAAGCCCCGCCTCTTGAAGGAGCCCGTGCGCGACTCCCGCTCTTCCAGAAGCGCTGCTCACGTGGCAGTCACGTGACGGACAGTGGGTGGGGCCTCGCGGTTATTCTCCCGCGCGCCGGCGGCGGTGGTTGCAAGGTAAGGCTTGCTCTCAGTCTTGGCGCTTTTTGCTTTACCCGGACTTCGGCCTTCTTTCAATGTAGTCTATTCTTGGCTGTATTTCTGCTTCTTCCTATTTTCTATTCAGGTCCTTGCTTTCCGTCTTGGCACTTTTCTCCACCCAGCAGGGTCTGGGTTTTAGGGGATGGTTTGCCTTTTTGTGGGGCTCCCGGCAGTGGAATGTGGCTCTGCGTCCGCTTTCTCTGCAGCGGCTCTCACCAGCCTTGGGAGCCAAGAGAGCTCACGGTGTTTGTCCACCTCTCTTGCCCTTCTGGCAGCAACGTGACTCCATCTGGTTTTTGTGGTGTACAGAAAAGAAAAGAAATTATTTTCAAGAGGCAATCTTCTGGGTGCCTACTACGCCTCAATCTAATATCCCCCTGTAATTTTTGAAGTTATTAACTTAACAAAAATACGAAAAAAAAAAAAACAATATAGAAGAAAGCGTTAGCTTAAGTGACCAAGTTGTTTATTAGGTGCATAATGTAAACTTGGGCACTTCCTCCAGCAGCCCCGGAGTTCTTTGCCCAACCTCTAGTAATATAGCCTCTCTGGAGTGTCTTTCCTCCCCTCCTCCCCACCTTAGGCAGTATCACTACCTAATTTTATGGGCGTGGAAATAAAAGTCTTCATTGTTACATGATTTACCCAAATTCACACTTCATTAAAAAAATGATCCCATATGTGATAACCAAATAATTATGTTTAAGTTTAGTTTGTGGAAAATAATATCTAAATGGGGAACAGCACAATAAAACAAAGTCAAAATGAATAGACTGAAGTCTCTAAACCTGCTGTGTGTGTTCTCAATGTTTGCTGAGAAACATTTCAGAAGGTTTACCAATGATAAATTTGTGTTTTGTTCAAATTTCAGAGCTCATATAAGTTAACATCTATTTTCTATCTTGAGTCAGCACTGCCCAAGGAAGCCAGACCATCCCTTTGACCCTGAAAATTGAGTGTTTTTCAAAGTCAGGATCCAATGACTTAATCAGACTGATTTGTTGTCTTCACTTTGAAGTAAAATGTATATGTATGATGTGTGTGTGCGTGTGACCATGAACTAACTAACCTTATGAAAGCTGGGAGATAGAAAAGTTAAAAGAAGGTTGAACTCTGACCCATTGTATCCAAAGGAAATTAAACAATATCTCCCAAAATATTGTCCATAATTTTCTTCTGAGATTATTGTTACTTAATCATAAGACTTTTGTCTGAAAATCTAATGTTCAAAATTAAAGTGTAAGAGTCTGTGTTGTTAGAAGACTTGGTATAAATTGAGGCAGAACATGGTATTGGGCAGAAATAACAGAAGTTCAAAACAGTGACAGTTTTTCTGTGGTGGGACAGCCAAATAGAAAGCATTCAAGTACCTGGCAGTGGGAAGGCTTTGGATGTCAAGTAAAGCATAATCGCCAGATTCTGGCATCATACAGTAGGCAGAAAGATGAACCCAGATTTCATACATTTAAAGGAAAATTCACTAATAAATAGCAGGTTCTGCCAATGTGATGAATTATGACTTCTGATTGTTTACAGTTGGAATATAAGCAGACATTCAGATTGGGTCAGACAGAAGAAACCCAGTCAAGACAGGTAAATTCAGCAAGAGATTTCTTGCTATATGGAAGAGGATTTAGTACTTGAAAACCCATATCCAGAGGTATAGAAAAAGTAGAGAAAGCATCTAAAAACAAAAGTAAAAAGTGGAGCCCTTGAGGCACATGGCAAGGAAAATGGCCCAGTTTTAGAATCTAGTCCAGACTGGCCCACCAGTTGGACTGACTTGATGAACCATTTACTCAGGTTTTGTTAGGCATTCAGTTTAGTGTTAAGCACACAATAGTACTAAGGGTACAACAATGAATAATAGGAAAATCATAAAATACACCTGCAAATTCTCTTTTGGAACTGATGGTTGATGAAAGAAATATGCCTGCAACCTTCTGAAGGTGAGAAATGAGAGTGTGGCAAGGAGGAAGGGGAGGAATGACCAGTGGTTGAGAATGGTTGGAAAAATGATAAAGCCCTTTTTAAAATAAATTGGAAATAATCGTTGTGTTGGGGCTGGTCCATGAGTTGTCACCAAATGTGAAATTGTGGATATTTGTATGAGAAGCAGCATCTTGCAATGAAATAGGAACTAATTGTGGTAGACCAAGTCAAAGTGTAAATGGAATGAGCAGAGAGAAAGAGAATCCAAGTGAGATATAAACTAGGGTGCGTAATAGGAATGAAAAGAGTTTAATGCAGATGTGAAGTAATGGACCCTGGAGAAATTCTCTTGAGTTTGTAGATACTACATGGGCAAAGCCTCCTTATAGCCTTGCTACTTTGTAATTAGCAGCCTCTGCTGGTTTTGCCCATATACACACAGACGCTGGAAATGGGAAATAGCTGTTAAAGGTATAGACCTAATTAGATAAAAATTGAAATGACTTTCTCTTGAGAAAAAAATATTTAAAAAGTGTGGGGTGTCTGGGTGGCTCAGTTGGTTAAGCATATGACTCTTGATTTTGGCTCAGGTCATGATCTTGGGGTTGTGAGATCAAGTCCCGCATTGGGCTGTGCGCCTGGTGCGGAGCCTGCTTAATATTCTCTCTCTCCCTCTCCCCCTCCCTGCTCATGCTCTCTCTCTCTCTAAAAAAAATAGTAATAAAATAAAAAGTCTCCCATAACTTGACCTTGAGGGGCAAGAATGTATGATACAAGTTTTACACATTCTACAGCTTGTCTGTTAGGACCTTATTTGTACCGGGGTGAACAAACAGATTAAACTCATATACCAGGATATTCCAAAAGTGTAATATGCTGTACCCTAATAATGCTCTCCACATTCAAATAATTTCAATCCCAGGAGAAGTTTTAACTCTGAGATAGCAAGGTAGAAATGCAAGAGATAAATGTGGAGAGAGAATCAGATAAATTATTCTTGTGGATCTTTCCCAGTACCCCTAGAAAATGTAGCTATGAAGCAGCTGTAAAAATGAATGGGATGCTTGGCAGAAAACAGAGTGACTGGCAAAATACTAGAACATATGGAAATATGCTGGGAGCATACTGGGCCATATGGAAATAGGAAAAAGGTGCCTTTTATGAGATGTTTCAGAAACCTATTTTTGAAGCTAGAGGTCTCTAGTTGGAGCCACATAAGTGATAGGAGGACAAATCAGAAAAAAATTTACTTTTGTATCATTATTATTTTGTATCATTATTATTTGGTATCATTATTATTTTGTATCATTACTTTATTCCAGGGCTGAGAGATTTATAAAATTACCTACTGTGAGACATAATCTGTAATCTCCAAAAACTGGTAATATAGAAGAAAATATTGATATGTAAGTGTAATTAAAATATATCATGGAAATTGTTAATGGATACAAATAGAAGTATGCAGAGAAATAGAACTGGTATAAGGGAGGAAGCATTTGGCTCCATTTAGGGGATGAGAGTTGAGAAAAGGCTTCACTTTGGAGTGATAGTTAAATATAGCCATATGATTATTCCATAGGGAAATAAAAATCAGATCTGAAACAGAACCCCTTTACTCCTAAATATTTATTTATGTATTCCTTCCTTCCTGACTTCCTTCCTTCCTACAATCCCTAGGGATATTCATAGAACCAGTTGTCCAGGAAAGCTTCTAAGCCACATGTCTGGGCATCATCCTAAACTTATTTTTTTCCCTGATCCCAGTTATCCACTTAGCTGGTCACCATCACCTTGTAATTGCTACCTCTTATTTTTCAAAATATTCTTTCTCAGCCCATTACCACTACCTCATTTCAGGCCTTCATTATCTCTTGAATATAGTCTGTTTATAGCTATGTAGTTGAGTACCTTTCTCCAGTGTTTCCTTTTTCCTACTTGTTCCTCCACCTAACCACCAAGGTGGTCTCTCAGTGTAACCCAACCATATATGTCCTCTGCTTAAAAACTTTTCAAGCTACTCAACTATTGTCCATCCTCTTCCCACCTTGCCATTCTCCTCATTTAAATTATATGAGATAGTAATATTAAATCCCTTATGATTTTCTGAATACACCAGGCTAATTGACTTATGACTGTCCTTGTATATGCCAATCTGTCAGCCAGGGATGCCCCAAGCCCACTCTCATCTATCTTCCAGTGATCTTTAACTAAACCTAGTTGTATATCTTATCCAAAAAGTCATCTGTGCCTCCATACAGATAATTTGCTATTTCCCTTCTTCACATTTTAAATATCACCTATTACATTATTAATCACTAATTATCAAAATTATCCTACATATAATTTGCTTCAAAATAACCAAATATTTCAATATAAATCTAGTGACTCTAAAATAAAAATAAAGTACTATGAAAACTTTATACTTGTATCCTGGTTGATATAACTTTACCAATTCAGTTCCCATCATTTAAAAAAAAAAAGTAATTTTTCAGACCTGCACATGTTTTCTCAGAAATTCCTCAGAAGGAAAAAGACATTAAAATTCTGGATCTTTTTTTTTTTAAGAAATAATTTGATATCCTGCAAAGTGAATGGAAATAGGTCTGCCAGACCCAGGAATCTGTAGTGTTAGTTCCAGCTCTGGTAGCCACCAAATGTGTGGACATGGTTAAGTCACTTCACTTGTCTTGATCTCATTTTTAATATCTACAAAGTGTTGAACAACATGAACACTAAACACTCTTTTGCTCTAACTTTATATGACTCCCATAGGGTTGGCAAGTTTGCAAGACCAGGATGAAACCCAAATAAGGATTTAGAATTTTGAAGCTTGTTCTGGTTACCTTGAAGACAAACTGCCAGTGGCTTAAAATAATCATTTGATCTGGCTAACAAATTTGTGGATTCAGAATTTGGGAAGGGCTCAGCTGGTGGTTTGATCACTGCTCTGTGTGACCATATGGAGTGGATAGGACTGGAGTTTCCACTTCAAAGATGACTTCACTTGGAATGCCTGGGTGGCTCAGTCGGTTAAGCATCTGCCTTCGGCTCAGGTCATGATCCCAGGGTCCTGGGATCGAGTCCCACATCATGCTCCTTGCTTGGCAGAGAGCCTGCTTGTCCCTCTACCTGCCGCTCCCCCTGCTTGTGCTCTCTCTGTCTGACAAAAAAATAAATAAAATCTTAAAAAAAAAAAAATGACTTCATTCACATATCTGGCACTTTAAAGATCTGCCCCCTTGCTCATCTCTTTTTCTCTACTTCTGGCATCACACTATCCATGGTCTATTTTCACATGCCTTGGCTTCTCAACATAAAGTTTTTAGTCTTATTACATGGTTGTTAGCTTTCTCCAGAACAAGTGCTCCAAAAGACTCAGATACGAGGCTTTTTATGACCTCGTTTCAGGAGTCTGAGAACATCACAGTGTCACATCATCACATTGTCTGACTATATTGCACAGACAAATTATTAAGGCCAGTTTGGAATTAAACTGCATCTCTCATAAGGAAGAATAACAAAGAATTTATGGTCATCATTAACCTACCAACAAGGCAAATTCCAACACTGCCATTTTTTTCTAACTATGTTATATTTTTCAGTTACTTTACTTCTCAGGAGTTTGGAAGTCCTGATTAGAAATCATTTATTTTATCCTCAAGAGTGCTATGCAAAGTGTCTGTTCATGTCTTTGGCCCATTTTTGACTTGATTATTTGTTTTTTTGGATGTTGAGTTTGAGAAGTTCTTTATAGATCTTGGATACCAGCCCTTTATCTGTAGTGTCATTTGCAAATATCTTCTCCCATTCTGTGGGCTGCCTCTTTGTTTTGTTGACTGTTCCTTTGCTGTGCAGAAGCTTTTTATCTTGATGAAGTCCCAAAAGTTCATTTTTGCTTTTGTTTCACTAGCCTTTGGAGGTGTATCTTGAAAGAAGTTGCTGTGGCCGATGTCAAAGAGATTACTACCTATGTTCTCCTCTAGGATTTTGATGGATTCCTGTCTCACACTGAGGTCTTTCATCCATTTTGAGTTTATCTTTGTGTATGGTGTTAGAGAAGGGTCGAGTTTCATTCTTCTGCATGTGGCTGTCCAATTTTCCCAGCACCATTTATTGAAGAGACTGTCTTTTTTCCATTGCATATTTTTTCCTGCTTTGTCGTTATTTGACCATAGGGTTGAGGGTCCATATCTGGGCTCTCTATTCTGTTCCATTGGTCTCTATGTCTGTTTTTGTGCCAGTACTATGCTTTTTGGTGATCACTGCTTTGTAATATAGCTTGAAATCAGGCAACGTGATGCCACACTACAGATAAAGGGCTGGAATCCAAGATCTATAAAGAACTTCTCAAATTCAACACCCAAAAAACAAGTAAGTCAAAAAATGGGCAAAAGACATGAACAGACACTTCTCTGAAGAAGACATACAAATGACTAACAGACACGTGAAAAAATGTTCATCATCATTAGCCATCAGGGAAATTCAAATCAAAACCACACTGAGATACCACCTTACACCAGTTAGAATGGCAAAAATTGACAAGGCAAGAAACAACAAATGTTGGAGAGGTTGTGGAGAAAGGGGAACCCTCTTACACTGTTGGTGGGAATGCAAGTTGGTACAGCCACTTTGGAAAACAGTGTGGAGGTGCCTCAAAAAATTAAAAATAGAGCTACCCTATGACCCAGCAATTGCACTCCTGGGTATTTACCCCAAAGACACAGATGTAGTGAAAAGAAGAGCCATATGCACCCCAATGTTCATAACAGCAATGTCTGCAATAGCCAAACTGTGGAAAGAGCCGAGATGCCCTTCAACAGATGAATGGATAAAGAAGATGTGGTCCATATATACAATGGAATATTACTCAGCCATCAGAAAGGATGAATACCCAACTTTTACATCAACATGGATGGGACTGGAGGAGATTATGCTAAGTGAAATAAGTCAAGCAGAGAAAGCCAATTATCATATGGTTTCACTTATTTGTGGAACATAAGGAATAACATGGAGGACATTAGGGGAAGGAAGGGAAAAATGAAGGGGGGGAATCGGAGGGGGAGATGAACCATGAGAGACTATGGACTCTGAGAAATAAACTGAGGGTTTTAGAGGGGAGGGGGTTGGGGGGATGGGTTAGCCCAGTGTTAGGTATTAAGGAGGGCTCATATTGCATGGAGCACTGGGTGTTATATGAAAACAATGAATCGTGGATCACTACATCAAAAACTAATGATGTATTGTATGGTGACTAACATAACATAATAAAATAAAATAATATAAAAAGAGTGCTATGCAAACAGTTAAAACAAAAAAAAAAGTAGCAAAGTAGCATGAGATAGAGATGTTCAACAATAATATGAGCTGGGTAATGTGTATGGAATTTTTTTCACTATATATATGACCTTTATGCTGCCTTTTATAATTTGTGGAAATGTGCACACCCACAGCAAGCTACTGATGCTCTCAATATCAATAAACATTAACTTACCTGTTTATGCATTTTTTTTTTGAAACTGACAATATTTCAAAGTCACACTTTACTGCACCCCATCTGATTAGAAGGATTGTAAATAGCTGTGTTTTGAAATATATGAGAAGAGAAGCATATCAAATATCAAGAAGAGAAGCATATCAAATATCAAGAAGGGGATATTACTATTTTGAAGAATAGTAATCTTCAAAATAGTAATATCCCCTTTAGTCACTGCTTAACCTTCAAAGATATAGCTGAATTTTCTATGGATTGTATTTTTCATGCATCTCTTCCTTTATGACACAACACAATGCAATATATGCCGTAGATATTTTCTAGTCATTTGGGTTTGTTCAGGTATTTACATTTCATGGTGATTGGTGTTTCTGAAGTAGCTGCAGAGATTGTTGGATATACTGACATACTAGGGTTGCAGTTTTGCAAAACCTAGTCCTCCAATTTATATTGTGATTATTCATTGCCTGAGTTTGGACACAGAGAAGAAATGAGGGACAGGCATCTCTGGATGCAGTTGACCTGGTCATTCTCCTGTTGGGTTTACAGAATCAATTCTACCAACTCAGACCTTAAAGGGATGCAAATATATGAGCAGAATTAAACCAAACAATGGAAAAACCTTGGGAACTTGAGACTGAAAATTTTTCGTTATGATCCATTATATTTATATGCTTCACCTGGCACTTCTGTTGCTCACAAGAATGGTGCTGACCTTTTAAAATTCATGTTGTTAGAAGGGGAATTGATATTCTGGAAGGGATCAATCATTAAGTTATTTCTGGAACCATCATGTTATTACCCATAAAAATGGATAATTGGTGGTTGGAATACATTCTATTATTCTAGTAAATATTTCTCTAGAGTTTTCAGTCTTAATGCTTAAAAAAATAGTAGTCATAGTATCACTAAAGCTTTTTGCCTTAAGTCAGGGGTAGATGTAGTCTGATGTAAGGAACACTGAACTTAAATTAGAAGTAGTGAAATCCAAAATGAGTTAATAAACCAAGCAGAAATTTCCTTATTTACAAAATGAGGGTGAAAAGATGTCCTAAGATATTTGTGGGAAGAAATTAAGGTTGACAAAATAAATACACATATATTAAACAAAAAACATGTAACAAGATGTATATACATAAACATATAGATATATGTGTGTGCATATGTTTATATAAAATGCTTATGTATATATAAAGGTGAACAAATATTTATATTTGTGAATGTAAAAGAGAAACTAATGTTGACATTTTTTAAATTGTATCAAGAAGGCACATTAATAGCAAAAACAATCCTACCAACTATTATCATCAGTAATATTTCATAAGATAGAGGCTGATTCAAAACAGACATTAGAAAGATAAATATCAGTATTCTGTTGCAGTTCATGAAAATATTAACTGTATTGCCCTCATGTCATTCAGTTCACTGTGGACCCATGAAATCTTTGAAAAAGGCAGGGACTACAAAAGAAATATTTTGGGATTAGTGGCTTAAATTAATTGTGCAAAGAGTTAGTAAGAGTCAGGATTAGAATCTCATTGTTTCTACACTCCTGTATTTTTGTTTTAATTTATAGCTTTTGGTTCTTGGAATGGACATGAAGTATTATCATCACAGCTAAGACTTGCTATATGTTCCATGAGGAATATAATTAAACTACAGTGTATTAGTCTATGATTGGCAAGTGAGATAGAGTAAGATTAAATTGATATTTTATATGAATCCACTTGACACTCATGAAACTACCAATCATGAAACTATAAACGTAGATTTATATTGTTGGACTTCGGGGAACAATTTGAGTCATACTTACAAATGTGTTAATTCTACTTCATTGCCTTTATATTCCATCCCTGTTGCTTAAAATAGCAATGCACCGCCTACACAAATTAAAATCAGCTGCAAACAAAGGGTTTGTGTTTTGCTTGTGTTTTATTATTTTTTATTAACATATAGTGTATTATTGGTTTCAGAGGTACAGGTCTGTGATTCATCAGTCTTATATAATACCCAGTACTCATTACATCACATGCCCTCCTTAATGTCCATTACCCAGTTACCCCCTCCCTCCGCCTCCCTCCCCTCCAGCAACCTTCAGTTTGTTTCCTATAGTTAAAAGTCTCTTATGGTTTGTCTCCCTCTCTGGTTTCATCTTGTTTTATTTTTTCCTCTCTTCCCCTATGATCCTCTGCCTTGTTTCTTAAATTCTACATATCATTGAGATCATATGATAATTGTCTTTCTCTGATTAACTTATTTCACTTAGCATAATACCCTTTAGTTCCATCCATGTTGTTTCAAATGGCAAGATTTCATTTTTTTGGTGGCTGAGTAATATTCCATTACATACACACACACACACACACACACACACACCACACTTCTTTATCCATTCATCTGTTGATGGAAATCTGGACTCTTTCTGTAGTTTGGCTATTATGGACATTGCTGCTAGAAACATTGGGGTGCAGGTATCCCTTCAGATCACTACAATTGTATCTTTGGGGCAAATACCCAGTAGTGCAATTGCTGGGTTGTAGAGTAGCTCTATTTTCAACTTTTTGAAGAACCTCCATACTGTTTTCCAGAGTGGCTACACCAGCTCGCATTCCCACCAAAAGTGTAAGAGGGCTCCCTTTTCTCTGCATCCTCACCAACATCTATTGTTTCCTGACTTGTAATTTTAGCCATTCAGCCTGTGTGAAGTGGTATCTCATTGGGTTTCGATTTGTATTTCCCTGATGCCAAGTGATGTTGAACACTTTTTCATATGTCTATTGCCATTTGGATGTCTTCTTTGGAGAAATGTCTATTCACATCTTCTGCTCATTTCTTGATTGGATTATTTGTTCTTTGGGTGTTGAGTTTGATAAGTTCTTTATAGATTTTGGATGCTAGCCCTTGATCTTACATGTCATTTGCAAATATCTTCTCCCATTCTAGTGGTTGTCTTTTGGTTTTGTTGATGGTTTCCTTTGCTGTGTAAAAGCTTTTTATCTTGATGAAGTCCCAATAGTTCATTTTTGCCTTTCTTTTTCGTTGCCTTTGGAGATGTGTCTAGCAAGAAGTTGCTGCAGCTGAGGTCCAAGAGGTTGCTGCCTGTGTTCTTCTCTAGGATTTTGATGGATGGATTCCTGTCTCACATTTAGGTCTTTCATCCATTTTGAGTCTATTTTTGTGTGTGGTGTAAGGAAATGGTCCAGTTTCATTCTTATGCATGTGACTATCCAGTTTTCCTAACACCATTTGTTGAAGAGACTGTCTTTTTTCCAGTGGATAGTCTTTCCTGCTTTGTCAAAGATTAGTTGATCATAGAGTTGAGGGTCCATTTCTGGGTTCTCTATTCTGTTCCATTGATCTATATGTCTGTTTTTGTGCCAGTACCATACTGTCTTGATGATGACAGCTTTGTACTAGAGCTTGAAGTCTGGAATTGTGATGCCACCAGCTTTGCTTTGCTTTTTTAACACTTTGACTATTTGGGGTCTTTTCTGGTTCCATACAAATTTTAGGATTATTTGTCCCAGCTCTGTGAAAAAAAGTTGATGGTATTTTGATAGGGATTGCATTAAATGAGTAGATTGCTCTAGGTAGCATAGACATTTTCACAATATTTGTTCTTCCAGTCCATCAGCATGGAACATTTTTCCATTTCTTTGTGTCTTCCTCAATTTCTTTCCTGAGTGTTTTATAGCTTTCTGAGTACAGATCTTTTGCCTCCTTGGTTAGGTTTATTCCTAGGTATCTTACGGTTTTGGGTGCAATTGTAAATGGGATCGATTCTTTAATTTCTCTTTCTTCTGTCTCATTGTTTGTGTATAAAACTGCAACTGATTTTGGTGCATTGATTTTTTATCCTGCCACATTGCTGAATTCCTGTATGAGTTCTAGCAATTTTGGGGTGGAGAGTCTTGAGTTTTCCACATAGAGTATCATGTCATCTACAAAGAGTGAAAGTTTGACTTCTTCTTTGCTGATTTGGAGGCCTTTTATTTCTTTCTGTTGTCTGATTCCTGAGGCTAGGACTTCTAGTACCGTGTTGAATAGCAGTGGTGATAGTGGACATTCCTGCCGTGTTCCTGACCTTGGGTGAAAAGCTCTCAGTTTTTCCCCATTGAGAATGATATTTGCTGTGGGCTTTTCGTAGATGGCTTTTATGATATTGAGGTATGTTCCTTCTATCCCTACATTGTGAAGAGTTTTAACCAAGAAAGGATGCTGTACTTTGTCAAATGCTTTTTTCTGCATCTATTAAGAGGATCATATGGTTTTTGTCCTTTCTTTTATTTATGTAGTGTATCATATTGATTGATGTGCTGATGTTGAACCAACCTTGCAGCCCAGGAATAAATTCCACTTGGTCGTGGTGAATAATCCTTTTAATGTACTGTTGGATTTGCTTGTGTTTTAATCATAAACTATGTTGGAATTTGAAAGTGAATTCAAAAGTCAATATTTTTTTAATACCAAACAATTACAGGAGCAGTTAGTGGAAGGAGGAAAATTCAGAGAATTGGGGGAGGGAAGAGTTCTTGTTTTTCCATGGATTTTGAATTTTAAAAATTTTGAAGTTCTCTCATGTTTTGTTTTTATGCTACAGTTGTTTTTCTGCACTATGCTCTTTCTCCTCATCCTTTTGTTCACTAGTTTTCTTGTTTCTAAGTTCTACTTTTTAAAACTAGTATTTGAGTTAAACTTGTCATCCTAGAAAAAAGGAAGCCTTATGTACCATCATTTTTTTCCCAACTCTTTCCCAGAGCAGTTTACTAAACTTATCCAGGTCTTGGGTTGTGCTTCTTTGAGGTATTTTTTTTTTGTATTTTACATATAAATATAGATAGATATAAATATTTTATATATGAATACTTATATGTTTATATTAAATGTAAATATAATAAATATTTTACTTCAGGGTATCTCAAAACCTTTGTACAGTCAGATGGAGTTATTAAAAGAGAAAACAGCTGTAGGGGCAAGGGTTTATGAGATTCTGTTATCCTTGAATCACACTTTTGAAGCTACCAATTGCTAAGGACAGTTTACATTCCACACTGGATATCTAACTACCAATTATGATCAAATAACATGTGCCTGCATCCATCCCTGAGAGCCTCACATATGTAAGAATGAAGGTCCAGACAAAGAGACCACTTTGGCCTTCTCAAAATAGTTTAAGTATCAGTCTGTTAAAAAACTTCCTCCAATATTACAGAAAATGATATTATCCATCATGAAGCACAACAGCTGCCTCTGACAGATATTCCATCACTTACCTCCCACCTAACATAGGTCACTGTGTATTCACAGACACATAGAATTGGTAAGTGTGCATAATATGTGACTATTTTGTAACGTCTTAAATAGAGAAAGTTAACACTGTTGGAAATGAGAACTGAAATAGTAGCCTTGATATCTTCTCAAACTTTATAAAAATTAAAATTATTTTTATTCAAACCATTAACTATAGATTAAAACCCCAACATACATGTATAAATATATACAGAAATCCATAAAAATTTAATTTCTTGTTTAAACAATTAGGAAGGTCAAAAATACTTTTGAGAGACAGAAGAAAGTGGTAATATTCCCTATAACAATCAGTGACTTTTTACTATTGCAAAATTTCTCAGAAAATTTCTTGAAAATATGAAATCAAAAGAGCAACATCAAAAAAGGATAAAAATACTTGAAAGTGTGATACACTTTTTATGGGATATTCATCTGCATACAAATTAGCTCTTAGAGCTTTATTCTAATTTTGAACCAAAACTAAAAATAACATTTGAAGCTAAAATTCTATCTACCAAACTCAATATTGAATCTCAGTAAACTTGAAATCTCACAACACTTCAGACTTGTAATTGCTTAGAGAAACAAATGACTTTGCTATTCTTTGTTCATGCTGATATATTTACCTCTGTGAAAGAAAAGTTTATTAGTCTTTCTCTCAACCACTTGTCCCAAGATGTGCTGACTTAACATGGCCATAGGCACTGCTATTCTCTAAGCTCTATATGCCACTTTCCCACTAGTAGAAGAATTGATTTGAGCTGTGGCAGACCAGTCATTCAAATGCTGATTAGATCTTTTGCTATACGCACATGTAGATGTGGTGGGAAAGACCATGCCATTTATAAACATTCGAATGAATTAAGTCATATCTGGATTAACACCCAAACATCATATATTTTTCAGTGTTATCTTTTTGTTTGTTTCATTTAAAGCAGCTCTTATTCTTAGGAGAAATAGGTAATAAAGGGTTTTTAGTAATCTTTATAAACAAATGGAGGTCAGAGATGATCATGCTTAGAAAAATGGTTAAATAAGAAGAAAATTATTTTCTTGTGTAATTGAAGTGCTCATTTTCTTAATTCTTTTTTTTTTTTGCTCCCCACATGCAATAATTTCAATTGTCCTATTCTTTTTAGATTTATTTATTTATTTTGGGGAGAGAGAGAGAGAGCACGTTGGGGGGGAGCAGAGGGAAAGGGAGAGAGAAACCCAAGCAGACTTCTGCATTGTACCCATATGGTGCACTAGAATTGAAGAACATAGAAAAAGCAGGCTGAACACTAAAATGATAGGAGTTTATTCAAAATCTAAAACCAGAAAGTTATTTCATAAACAGAATTATACTGAAAGTTGGGTCATGTTTAATATTATTTAATTAATTGTTGATTAAAACATAATTATGTTAATGTTCATCTATATTAGTAAATATGATAAAGAATCAAGTTAGTAATTATATATTGTTACCTACAATGTTTCCAGCTCTCTTAAGAGAATTTGAAGACAATAAAAAAAGAAATGATATAATCTTGCCCTGCTTTCAATATATGAGACATTATTTTCAAAACACTAAGTCTAGAAGAATGATGCCAGCAAAATAGCAGAATAAGCAGCACCTTCAACTACTGTCTTCCACAGAAATATAGAAAACCTTGCAGAAATCGTCAAAATCAAGTTTTTCAGAACTCTGGAAAGCCGTCAAAGATTTATATCATCCAAGCTAATAGTAGACAAGAAAAGACAATTTAGAAAATGGCAGGAAAGTTTGTGGTGTTTCTACTTGCTGCGTGGCTCATCAGTGATCTTAAAAACCATGTCCTACATTCCCAGTTTTGGACCCTGGTCCCTGGTTTTGGAAAAAGCAAAAAAGACTTATTCACAGATTTTGTGTTTGTCCATTCTAATCTACTGGCAGGGATACCTGAAGGACTAATGTGAGACACTCATCTCTGTTCCACCCAATATGGAATTTACTCAGGTATAAAAGTGGCAGACATTGCTTGAAAAAAATTTAAGATGCACAAAAAATCCACAGTCTCCTAGGGCAAAAGATATGGCTGAGACATGTAATAGACCATCTCAAGCCTAGAAGGAATAATTGGACAGTTTCTTTGGAAAATTAGGGCAATATATATATATATATACTATATATATATATATAGTGAGGAATATAGAAAGATCTGTGCATGCCAAGGACACATACTTACAATAGACCTGAGAAGACCCTAAGCTTTCACCTCTGGCTGATCTATAATTCCAGTGCAAGTAAGAAATGAAGGCTAAGCAGAGTTATAAACAGTCTGCCTATGTGTTAAAGGACTGCCCCAACATAAAGCCATTCTGCAAAGACTGGTAGAGGTCATTTTGTTTTTGTGTGTGTGTTTGTTTATATCTCCCAGCATTCAAGGAAATGTCTGTAAAAATAATAGTTGACACAAGCTAAAAAACAGAGACTTCAGTGACCACACATGGTAAGGAATCAATTGTTCGCAACAACAATTTGGAATATATTTAGTAACTATTCCAAGTGACTTTATCTTTAAACAACAACAACAACATCAACAAAAAGCAAATCCTGAAAAGGGGTAAATCTTATTTTCAGAGTTACCATGTTATGATATTTAAATACCCAGTTTTCAACAACAGAAAATATCATATGACATACAAAAAGGAAAGTGTGACCCATTCACAAGAAAAAACAAATTGACAAAAAACCACCCAGAGAAAACCCAATATTGAAATTACTGAACAAAGACTTTAAATCAACTGGCTTAAATATACTCAAAAATCTAAAGGATACCATGCATAAAAAAAAAACAAAACATAACCAGGAAAAAGAGATGTGAAAATATAAAGAGAATGTGAGAATATCATAAAGAGATAAAAATTATAAAAGAACTAAATAGAAATTCTAAAGATGAAAATATAACTGAAAAGAAAAATTCACTAGAGGCATTCAACAACAGATTTGAACAAAAGATAGAATCAGTCATTTTTTAAAAGATTTTATTTGTCAGAGAGAGATGGAGAGAGCACACACAAGCAGGGGGAGCTACAGGCAGTGGGAGAAGCAGGCTCCCCACTGAGCAAGGAGCCTAGGACCCTGGGATTGTGACCTGAGCTAAAGGCAGACACTTAACTGCATGAGCCACCCAGGCATCCCTGGAATCCGTCATTTTAAAAATAGGACAATTGGGGTGCCTTGGTGGCAAAAACGGCTGTCTGACTCTTGGTTTTAGCTCAGGTCATGATCTCATGGGTCATGGGATCAAGCCCCATGTCAGGCTCAGTGCAGTCTGCTTGGGTTTCTCTCTCCCTTTCCCTCTGCTCCCCCCCAATGTGCTCTCTCTCTCTCTCCAAAATAAATAAATAAATCTAAAAAGAATAGGACAATTGAACTTATTGCATGTGGGGAGCAAAAAAAAAAAAATTAAGAAAATGAGCAAAACCTAAGGGAACTGTGGAACACTATTAAACCAACCCATGTATGCATTGTGGAGTCCCAGAAGAAGAGAGAAAGTGACAGAATAGATGATGAAACAATGGCTAAAAACTTTCCAAATTAGATGAAATACATGAATCTATGCATCAAAGAAGCTCAATAAACTCTAAATAGAATAAATTCAGGTATTCACACCAAGACACATCATAATCAAACTATAGAAAACCAAGGAAAAGAATCCTGAAAGTAAGTGAAAATTCATCATGTAAAGGGATCCTTAGTAAGGTAAACAACTGATTTCTTATTAGAAACAATGGAGAGAATGACAGGCAGTGGGATGACATATTTAAAGGGCTGAAAGAAAAAATAACTTCCAAGTAAGAATTCTATGTCTAGAAAGAATGTTCTTCAAAAATCAAGGATAAATTTTATTTTATTTATTTATTCATTCAATTTTAGAGAGAGAGGGCACACACATGAGCAGGAGGAAGGGCAAAGGGAGAGGGAGAGAGAGAGAGGCAGGCTCCCTGGTGAGCACAGAGCCTGATGTGGGGCTCAATCTCATGACCCTGAAATCATCAACTGAGCCAAAACCAAGAGTCAGACACTCAACTGACCAAGTCACCCAGGTACCCCAAGGATAAATGTTTAATAATCAAGGATAAATTAAGTATTTCCAGATAAACAAAATCTGGCAGAGTTCATTACCAGCAGTGCGTTCCTACCTGAAATGCCAAAGGTAGTACTTTAGGTTGATATGAAAGGACACCAGACAGTAATTGGAAGCTAAATCAAGTCGTAAAAATCTCTTGTAAAGGCAACTACATGGGCGTATATAAAATCCATTATTATTGAAGATATTTTTGGTTGTTAAATCCACTTTATATTTTCTACATGATTTTAAAACAAATGCATAAAAATAATGATAAGTCTGTGTTATTGGGCATACAATCTATACAGATATAATTTGTGACAACAGCATGAGGAGGGTACAGAATTATGTAGGAGCAAAGTAGCTCTTCTCCTAATATTAGAAACAAGACAAAGATGCCCAGTTTCACCACTGCTATTCAGTATTATACTTAAGCCCCATCTAGAATGACTAGACAATAAAAAATATAATGCATCCATACTTGAAAGGAACCAATAAAATTGCTTCTATCCACAGATGACATGATTCTCTATGTAGAAAATCCCAAGAAATCCACAAAGAAATTAAGTAAAGCTAATAAACGATGACAGAAAAATTGCAGGGTACAAGATCAACACACAAAAATCAATCGTGTTTTTATATACCAGCAACGAATAATCCAAAAGGAAATTAAGAAAACAATTTATGATACATCCAAAGAATAAAATATTTAGGAAAAAATTTACTAAGTAGGTGAAAGATTTATTCAATGAAAACCACAAAATATTACTGAAAGAAATTAAAGAAATAAATGGGAATCCATTCTCTGTTCATGAACTACAAGACTTAATATTAAGATGTTGATATTACCCAAAGTGATCTACAGATTCAATGCAGTCTCCTATCAAAAATCAAAATTACAATAGCTTTTTTTTTTTTTGCAGGAACAGAAAAACTAGTCTTCAAATTCTTTTGAATTTCTAGGAGCCCTTAATAGCCAAAACAAACTTGACAAAGAACAACAAACATGTTACTCTTTCCAATTTCAAAACTCACTACAAATTTACAGTAATCAAAACAATGTGATGTAGACATGTAGACCAATGGAATAGAACTGAGATTATAGGTATAAACCCATACATCTATGGTCAATCAATTTTTTTGACAAGGATGAGAAGACTATTTGATGGGGAAAGAATAGTCTCTTCAACAATGCTTTTGGGACAAGTGGATATTCACATGCATAAGAATGAAGTTAAATTGCTACTTCATGTCATACACAAAAATTAATTCAAAATTGATCAAAGACCTAAATGTAAAAGCTAAATCCATAAAACTCTTTGAAGAAAATATAGGGGTAAATCTTCATGATCTTGGACTTGACAATAGATTTCATTAGGTAGAACACCAAAGACATGAACAATAAAAGAAAAAATAGATACCTTAGACTTCATCAAAATTAAAACCTTTGTACATCACATGACATCATCAAGCAAGTGAAAAGACAATCAGCAGAATAAGAGAAAACATCATCAATTCATGTATCTGTTAAAAGGACAAGTATCCCAACTATATAAAAAACACTTAGAACAACAAAAAGACAAACTACCCAATTAAAAAATGGGCAAAAGACTTGAATAGCTATTTTTCCAAATAAGATATTTAAGTGACCATATGAATTAAGTGAAAATATGCTCAACATCATTAGTAATTAGAGAAATGCAAATCAAAACCACAGTGAGGTATCACTTCACACTCACTAGTATGCAATAATTATAAAAATGGAAGATAACTGTTGATGAGCATGTGGAGAAATTAGAGCCTTTGTATGTTGCTGGTAGGAATTGAAAATGGTTCAGCTGTTTTGAAAAAGTTTAATGGTTCCCCAAAAAGTTAAACTTAGAACTACCACTTCACCTGCAATTCCACTCCTAGGTATATACCAAAAATAATTGAAAACAGGTACTCAAACAAGTAAATGTAAATGCGTGTTCATAGCAGTAATATTCACAATAGCCAAAAGGTAAAAACAGCCCAAGTGTCCATCAACTGATGAATGGATAAGTAATATATGGATAAACATACAAATGAATATTATTCAGCCATAAAAACCCTGAAATTCAAATATATCCTACAACATGGATGAAACTTGAAAACATTTTGCAAAGTCAAAGAAGCCAGATATGTCAGATATTGTACGATTCTCCTTACAATGCACTATTCGGAATAGAAAAGTATGTAGAGATAGAACACAGATTGATAGTTGGCAGGGACTGGGGAGAAGGGGGAATTGGGAGAAATTACTTGATGGCTAAGGAGTTTGACTTTGGAGTAACGGAAATGTTTTGGAACTAGATAGAGGTGGTGGTTGCACAACATCGTGTATATACTAACTGCCACTGAATTGTCCACTTTAAAGTGATGAATTTTATGTTCTATGAATTTCAACGCAGTAAATTATTTGAAAAAATAAACTATAAGAGGGATTAAAGAACTGTCAGTACTGGCATAATATTTTAATTCAGGAGTGGGAAGACTATAGTCCTTGTGCCAAATCAAGCTCACCACCTGTTTTTGCACAGCCTTTGAGCTAAGAAAGGCTTTCACATTTTTAAATGGCTGAAAAAAATAAAGAAAATAAAATTCCATTAAAAATACTAGTACAATTTCAATTTTATTAAACTTAGAGAGCTTTTTCTATTGTCTGTTCTTTGGGTATTGAAAAAAGATGAAAACGGTCTTCCCTTTCTATATGAATCTGTTGCTGCCATCTTCTGAAGAAAATGATGTATTAGTTGGACCCAGTTAAGGTAACACAGTCTAGCAGAAAGTATTAAAGAAAGGCATTTGGAGACCTGGGTTATAATTATAGCTCTGACATATAATAGTAATGTGAACTTTGGAAACATAACCTATTTAATCCACACATTTTCATCTGTAAATGGAAATACTAGCAATATTTCAAGGTTTTTGTGAAAGTTAAGGTATGTAGAATTTATGTCACATAGTAGACATACAATACAATGATAATTTTCAGTCATGAATGGGACAGATAATTTACTTTTTATTCTAGATTTAAAGAAAACAATTTCTGGAGCACCTGGTTGGCTCAGTTGATGGAACATGCAATCTTGGGATTGTGGGTTAAGCCCCACATTGGGTGTATAGATTACTTAAAAAAAATAAAATCTAAAATAAACAAATAAATAAATATTAAAAGAACAAAAACAGTTTCCTAAGTGGCTTCTCAGATAGATATATTGTCATACTGAATCACTTTCTTAAATAGACTTTATATTTATACCTTTATACATTTATACTTTTATACCTTTATTTTATAGCAGTTCATACCAAAATTGAACAGTACAGAGTTCCCAGATACCCCTGCCAATACACATATGAATTCCTTTTAAAATAATGTAATGGAAAAATATTTTAATAATTATAGAACAATTTATTTTAGCTTTCTTTTATAATCTAAGGACCTGTTCTTTCTCTAGCACCCTGTGTCTCAATATTGCTTTGCCACTAGTAATTCTAGAATGAGGGTGAGCATCCTTACCCTGCAGGTAGGATCCAAAAATGTTTCTTCTAGCTCTAAGGATCATTGTGCTATGGGAATGCATTGGCTCCCTAATGGTTCTTTAATCAGCAACACGGTAAACCAGTTGTGTTTTAATCTCCTCATACATTGGTTTGCAGAGGTTGCAATGGGAGGATAAAGGAAACTTATATTTTTTGTTTCTTTACACTTGACCTTGAGTTTCTTGCTCATGAAATTTATAGTTATGTAATTTCTGAGGTCTTAGTCCTTTGGTAAGCAACTAATAACCTTTCTTAGAAGACTCCTGGGCTTGCTGCAATTTTGATATCATATTTATCTTGTCATAACCATCTATTCTCTAGACTAATCCACTTTCTGTTTCATACATCATGCTTTTCCTGGCCAGATTTGACTCATTCTTTCTCCTGGCCATTTCTGTTCACCTTAGTGTCATTTCTACCACAACCTCATGGGACATCATCATCATACATCATTGTTTAAACTTACAATGCCTAATATTTAATGCAGACAAAGAATAAGATAAGGCTTATAATAAATGCCTTTTGTATATTATATGATTTTAAACTTCAAACCCTATGAAGTACATGATATTATTAGCACTATGTTAAAGGTAAATAAAGAATTGGACACAAAAACATAATAGCTAATAATAGTTATTGAATAGCACTTGCAATATTAAGACTGGTTCTACTTGATGATCATGCTATCACACCTTAATGTTTATACTCATAATAAAAATAACTTATTCTTGGCCCAAAGATACATGTAAATATTTGGATAAGTAGTAACAACTTAATAATAATAAACTTATACAAGCACCAACCTAGGAGATTCCCTATTCTTTCTGTTTGCAATGTCAATGCCTTTCATATTGCTTACCTCAATTGATTAGTCTTTAATTTTTTTCTTTTTATTTCTCCACATAGATCCCTCCACACACAATTCAATTTATTTTCTCTCATCTCATCCTGCCACCACCATTTAATCAACTGCTCTCTTATGACAAAATATCTGTTGAAAACATGCTTTTAAATAGTTGATGAGGATGCGGAGATGGGAGTGTTTGATAAATCCAGTTTGATTTAAAAATATATAGGTAACCTAAATAATTTATATCAATCTAAGAGGAGTGTAATTTATATCAATCTAAAAGAAACGTAATCAGCCCTTGGCTGGTTTTATTGCATTGCATTGGCTGGTGGAGGTTCAACTGTTTTTTGTAAACTCTTTACTCATTTTTGTGTTTTACCTTGATGTAGTTCAAGATTTCTCAACCTTGGCACTATTGATATTTGCAGCTGTAGAATTCCTTTTTAGTGGGGAGGGACTATTCCTGTGCATTGTCAAGTGTTTAGCAGCAATCTGGCCTCTATCCACTAGAGTCTATTAGTACTCTCATTCTCAGTAATGACACCCCCAAAATGTCTCAAGGCATTCCCAAATGTCCCTGGAGTTTTAAATAGCCCCCAGTTGAAAACTGCTGGTCTGATCTATTGTTCTGTGTACCTAATTGATTCCCTGTCACTGTATTCAATGAGTTTTTTTTTTTTTAAGATTTTATTTATTTGGCAGAGACCCAGAGAAGAGAGGGAACACAAGCAGGGGGAGCGGGAGAGGGAGAAGCAGGCTTCCCGCCGAGCAGCGAGCCCTATGCAGGGCTCTATCCCAGGACCCTGGGATCGTGACCTGAGCTGAAGGCAGACGCTTAACAACTGAGCCACCCAGGCACCCCTCAATGAGTTTTGACTATATGGTTGAATCTGTTATGTTTTATCTTTTACAAAGTTTGGAGATTATTTGTGGTACAGCCATGATCTGAATCTAAACATTTTTATTTTGTTCTTTCTGATTTTATTTGCAAATCTTTTCTTTGTTCTGTTTTGTTTTACTTCTGGTTTTTTTTCTCTGGTAGTTGTTTTCTGCTCTGTCTTGAAAATTGACTTATTCTAGGTATATCAAATATAGGAAGTGGAAGACTACTGAATTCTTCTGTTGCAAAAATACCTCACTCTACTAATAAGGGACATAGAAATTCAAAAAGATTAATCAGTTTGTTTCAGGATTAATAGCTAACTTGAGGCTAACCTGACACTGAAACCTCTCCATCCATATGTTACAAATACATTTTATTCAATATTGAGATTCTGGACAGAATTTTAAAATCTCCCTCTTTTGATTCTACTATAGTTATCTCTTGGAATTAAACTTAGAAGTGATTACGAATTGATTAAAAAGCAAAGATTTTTTGAGTTGGTAAACATATGAAATAAATTTGTTTTTAACCTTTTTTTCACAGAAAATTGCAGGCTGAACATATTAATCATTTTCTCAAAGTTGCTATGTAAGATCCAAAATTAGTGTGTTGGGGCCTACAATGGAAAAAGTGGGAATTACCTACTCTAATCTTCTCTCCGAAGAAACCTTTCTTCAGACATTCAGGACAGCAGAGAAGCAGTCAGAGTATAGGGAGTCAGGCAAGAGGATAAATAGAATGGATCTGCCATGGTTGAGAGGCTGGGGAATTGAGAGGAGTACAGGAGCCCAGCCTACAACAATGAAGAGGGAATCCTCATGATGAAGAAGGTGGCAAGGATAGAAGTAAGGCACATTGTATGATATGCTTTGGGAAATAAAAGTAGTATCTATAGACAGCATACCAGAGCAAATATTTCCTGTGATTATATTTAGAGTTATTATTTTCTGTGATTGTCATGTTTTCTGTGATTGTAAAATTATTAAAAATAGAATAGTTACAAATATGAGATTTAGAGGTGGCCATACTTGAATTCAAGTCCCAAATCTGCCACTTCTTAATGGTATGACTTGAGCAAAATTTTTTAACTCAGATAAACCTCAGTTTACTCATCTGAGAAATAGGGGTTAGGGGTAAACTATCTATGCATAAGTTTTAATTTGTCAGTTAAATGTGGTACTTGTAAAGAGCTTGGCACTAAAAATTCTCAGTAAGTGCTAGCCAATTTTCTTTTTTTTTTTTGCTAGCCAAAATTATTGGTATTAGGGAGGCTGTATATAGATGATCCCCAACTTATGTTTATTTGTCTTCATGATGGTTCAAAAGCAGTAAGCATTCAGTATAAACCGTACTTTGAATTTTGACCTTTTCCTGCGCTAGTGATATACGGGACAGTCCTCTCTTGATGCTAGATGGTGGCAGCCACAGCTCCCAGTCAGCTGCACGATCAGGAGGGTAAATAACAATTACACTTAGAAGCATTCTGTACCCTTGCAACCATTTTGTTTTTCATTTTCAGCACAGTATTCAATAAATTATGTGAAATATTCAACATTTCATTATAAAAGAGGTTTTGTGTTAGATGATTTTGCCCAACTAGTAGGCTAATGCAAGCGTTCTGAGTTTAAGGTAGGCTGGGCTAAGCCATGATGTTTGCTAGGTTAGGTGTCTTTTTTTTTTTTTTAAGATTTTATTTATTTGACAGAGAGAGAGAGACAGCTAGAGAGGGAGCACAAGCAGGGAGAGTGGGAGAAGGAGAAGCAGGGTCCCAGCCAAGCAGGGAGCCTGATGTGGGGCTCGATCCCAGAACCCTGGGATCATGACCTGAGCCGAAGGCAGAAGCTTAACGACTGAGCCACCCAGGTGCCCCACTAGATTAGGTGTCTTAAATGCATTTTTGATTTATGGTATTTTCTTTTTTTTTTTTTTAAAGATTTTATTTATTTGACAGAGAGAGATACAGCGAGAGAGAGGGAACACAAGCAGGGGGAGTGGGAGAGGGAGAAGCAGGCTTCGCGGAGCGGGGAGCCCGATGCGGGCTCGATCCTAGGACCCTGGGATCATGACCTGAGCCGAAGGCAGACGCTTAACGACTGAGCCACTCAGGCGCCCCTGATTTATGATATTTTCAACTGATGATTGGTTTACTTAGATGTAACCCCATCATAAGTCGAGGAAGATATGTATATAAATCTGAGACTGACTGAATATGTTCTTTAAATTTTTCAGACATGCAGTTGTAAAATCAGCTCTTTTCCTGCTGGTGGAAATGCTTAGTTTATCAGTTAACTTTATATTAATTGCCCCTCCTGCTGTAAAAATGCAGATTCAGTAAATAATGACCCAGGAACAGATGTCAGGGAATGTACTAAATTTTCTAAACTGATTTCTTTGATTCAGTCAGCAACTATTAATTAGACTATGTAAATAAATTCTAAAAATCTAATTTCACCAAAATTGGGTACTATACTATTTTAGTTTTATTTTTTGGAAGCATAACTGTCCTCAAACAGTGATCAGTTTGACTGCTTTTATGAAAGCCAAATGGATTAGTTAGGCATAAACCTATGTAGTGAAAAAAAGCCATATGATATAATTTATCTTGGTCAAAAACTATTGTGGCCCAATGTAAAATAACTAAATGATATGTTATCTTGAAATCATTAGTAAATTCTTGATCAAACATTGATGTGCCAATAATTTGCTATTCTTCTACCTTTCTGTTAATCACTAGGAGTCCAATTAGAATTGTTAAACATGAAGTTTGTATTTATTATCTACTGTTTCTGGAAGTGTATTAATTTTTCACATGTATAATTTATTGAATTATGATATTATTCATATTATTTTATTTGAATGCCACGAATAGACTCAGAAAGCTAACTGACATACTCAAAGCCACACAGCTATAAGTATGGTAAGTCATGAAGCTAGAATTCCAACCTAGTATATCTTAATCAAAAATTTGTTTTACTGACTGCTATACTTTGTGCATCCTTTACTATTATTCAAAAATAAGCTTTCTTAAACATTGAAAATTTTCAGTTTGCTTTGTTGTTAATACATCAAAATTCAATCCTTGCTATATAATGTCAATATGAAAATTAAATGATTGGCTATAGTAGTAATAGTAGCTAAAATTTACTGGGCAATTAATAGGTGCCAGGTTCTGTGCTATGTGTTTCAATATATACTATTTGATTTAATATTTATAATGAGCATTTGAAGAAGTAATTGTCTTTGTCCACATCTTACAGCTAAGCCTTAAGGAGGCAAATATGTTTTGGTTTTTTTTTTTTTTAAGATTTATTTCTTTATTTCGGGGGGTGGCAGGGAGGGAGGGTGAGAGGGAGAGAGTGTCCCAAGCAGACTCCATGTTGAACACGGAGCCCACGGGGTTTGATCCCAGAATCCTGAGATCATGACCTGAGCCCAAACCAAGAGTCCGACTCCCAACTGACGGCACCACCCAGGCACCCCAAGGAAGCAAATATGTTACTTACAATTGGAAAATAGCAGAGATGTGATTCAAATTCATGTATGTCTGATTCTAAAGCTGTTTACCACTGTGTTTTCCCCTTGGTATCATGAAGTTATATATAATTTAATAATTCTTATGATGAGAAAAACATATTGCAAGAGCTGAAAGGAATTTTCAGACTTGAAATAATCTAAATAACTTGATAAGTAATTGCTAATAAATCAAAATTCCTCAAACCAAGATTCTATGGGCTTCACATTTGTGTTCAACTCAAGATTCAGACTAAGGGAATTTGAAAGTTTTAAGATGCTCTTAGATAGCTAACAGGGTCCAATAGTTTGGAATTTTGCTCATTTGTAAATATGTGGGCACAAAATTATATACAGCTATATATCTCATACTCTTCTGGATAATTATCTATGATAATCACCTGAACAGCTGTGTCCTTCTTTGCTTTCCTGCTTTTAGATAATCTGCTTTTATCACCCAGAATGTTTCTTGTCTTCTCCATGCACAAACTTTTTAATAGAGTGCTTGAGAGGGTCTGGTCCTAATGGCTTGCTCGAGGAGTAGCTTAGAGTAGTGATTAAGAAAGGGAATCTGGAGCCAGACTGGCCTGGGTTCAGACTTCTTTCTAAGTATGTGATTATATTTAATTTTTTAATCTATTTGTGCCTCAGCTTTCTCATCTGTAAAATTGGAATGATAATATGTTTCACAAAGGGTTGCTATAAGAATTAAATGAGTAATATTTGAAAAATATGTAGAATGATGTCTGGAACAAAGTAAGAGCTGTATAAATATTTGCTAAATAAATAAATAAAAATGTGCTATTACACACTGACACCACCTGACTATGATTGAGTTATAGAAGCATCTCCTTCTTTATCTCTACAATAGGACACGAACAAAATGTTTACTTATTTTATTGTACTTTGCCCATTTTGCTTTATACTTAAAAATATAGAGGGGGGCTGCCTGGGTAGCTCAGTCAGTTAAGCTTCTGCCTTTGGCTCAGGTCATGATCTCTGGGTCCTGGCATCAGCCATGCATCGGGCTCCACACTCAGCAGGGAGTCTGCTTCTCCCTCTCCCTCTGCTCCACCCCCTGCTCATGCATGCATACTTTCTCTCTCTCTCAAATAAAATCTTTTTTAAAAAATTAAAAAATAAAAATAAATAAAACCTTCACCCATAACCTTAATTGGAAGTGTTTTCTTTGTCCCCTGTTTGCTGATGTATTTGATTCAACTCTTAGGGCACTAACCACTTTGCCTTCTCTTATAATTATTTATTTGCATACCTTTTCACTTATAGTAGATTTTAAGCTCCTTGAGAAGAGAGACTATTTCTTCCATTGCCTCAGGATATTGTTCAATAAGACTCATACATAAGTGAATCAATGACTCTCTAGAGGCAGACGAGTAATTTCCTTCCATTTCCTTCCATCTGAGAGAACATTGCTGATGTCAACCTTAAAAATAAAATAGCCAGTTATTTTACTAGCAAAATGAGTTTATTTGGGAATAGCAGAGAAATTGCAATGTGGGACATGCAGGCTATGGTGAACCATAGGCAAGTCCAAATAGACAAAGGGAAGGTCAGTTTTTTTAGGTTTTAGGAGGAAATTGGGGAGGGTTGTTTTGAACAAAAAGCCATTAAAGAAGAATAAGAGTTTGAGGTGTGGCCATTTCTTATTGGCTGTGAGTGGTAGTTAATGAGTTGTTGCTGGAACAGAGAGGGATCTTCCTACTTTTTCCTAGAAGCAGGAGATGAAATTTCTATGTGAAAAAAATGTCCTCTCTTGTCAAGGTAATTCTTATCTTTCTTCTTGCTGGTTATGCAGGCTACAGCAATGGTACCTGCATGAGAGCTCCCTTCAGCGCCTCCCAAATCCATTTTAAATGAGGTTTCTTTCATCTTCATACTGATGATTGTAACACCACTACACCATCTGTCACACTGAGATGGCAGTTAGCACTGGAAATTTTTACCTTCTGAAATGATCATTTGGTGCCCTCTATGTATGTGGTAGGTAAAACAGTGTTCCTACAAAGTTGTCTGTGTCCTAATCCCCAGAATCTATGTATATGTTACCTGACCGGGGAAAGAGAACTCTGCAGATGTGACTAAATTAAGAATTTTGAGATGGAGAGATTATTCTGGATTCTCCAGGTGTGTCCAGTGTAATCACAAGGGTCCTTATAAGAGGGAGACAGTGGAAGCAGAGGCCACTGTGGCGCCATTATTGGGGATAGTGGGCATGAACCAAGAGATGTGGATAGCTTTTAGAGGTTGGAAGAGGAAAGGAATGGATTCTCGCCTAGGGCCTCCAAAGGGAGCATAGCTCTGCTGACAGGTTGCTTTCACGACCTCTGACCTCCAGAACTGTTGGTCAAATTTTGTTATTTTAAGTTTGTGTTATTTTAAATCACTACATTTGTGATTACAGCAGCCACAGGAAACTAATAAAATCTACTTCCAGGAATGAAAGATAAGGAAAAATAAAGATAGTAATATGCGGAAGAAAGAAGAAATGAAGGAAGGAAGGAGAAGGAATGCTTTATTACAGATAACATCTCTGGCTGGTAGGGCCAAAAACTAGAGAGAATTAAGCAAATTATCATTTGCAGAAACTAAGTCGAGTTATTGGGAACAAAATTTCAAACAAATATGTTAATTATCTTATTAGAAGTTGGTGGACGTTTATATGAAAATTACTTA
This sequence comes from Neomonachus schauinslandi, assembly GCF_002201575.2. Taxonomy (NCBI): domain Eukaryota; kingdom Metazoa; phylum Chordata; class Mammalia; order Carnivora; family Phocidae; genus Neomonachus; species Neomonachus schauinslandi. Next base: position 80,181,334 of record NC_058414.1, on the reverse strand, counting down.
ATGTCATGAACAAGTTAGGGTAAGAAAAAAGACATTATATAAATACCTAAATTCTTTTAAAAAATGATGGTATCACAAACCAAGTGCAGGGCTTCTTTTTATAAACCCAGTCTTGGAAATGGTGAGTAAGATTTTTAAAGCTTATTTTCTTATAGGTGATAATATTTAATTGTTACCACTCATTCTTCCCTTCCCTTGCCCTTCACCTCCTCTCCCTGATTGTACTTCCAACCCAAAGCAGTTGTGTTTAAGGCAGTGGTGAAGGAGCAAACAGAAGGGCAATGGATAGGATGATACTGTCAGTCTCACTTTAAAAAAGAGACTACAGAAGCGCTGAACAGAAGCTTTAATAACATCCCTGGCGGTACCACCCCTGTTCCCCATGTATTTTGAATCAGATTTAATTTGAATTAAATAGAAATAAAAACTCTTTACCATTGTACCCTAACGACTGTAATTTTCTCTCAAGCTGTTACTTACAGACACAGTATGCTGCACCTTGGGAAGAACATTCTTATATTTTTTTTACTAAGTCTGAGACTAATATATTTATTTTAAAAACTAACTTATTTTTGAAGGATGAACTTAAATATTGCAAATTATCATGACATATAGACCCTTCTGGATTTTTCACAAAAAGATAAATTTCCAACTTAGATGTCATTTTTTTTACAATATTTCTAGCCAGCCCCATGATACCACCCAGTTTGTCTTTTTTTAGGGCTATAATACTCCTGTCGGGAGCTCTGTGTGGAGCACTTAACTCACCACATAGCTGTAACCCCAATTTGCCAGAGCCAAAATGTCTCCAATATGACTTCAAGTAGATCAAGTCTCTGGTGCCAGATGGCATGCAGATTGGTCTCTTTCACAGATACAGATGTTACTGTGCCTGGAGTTGGTTAGAGTGTCTACATCTACTCCTGCTGGGAATATAATTTGGTAGAAAAACTCTTTGGCCTACCTGCCAATGATGTATAGAATATAGATAGACTCATTTCCAGATGACAGCTTTATAAAGTATGCACCCTTCTATTCATCAGAATAACAAAGAACCAAAACTCAAGACAGGATAATCATATGTTTTGAAGCTGGATGAAACGGAAAATTTGCTTAAAAAAGTAGATTCCTAAACAGAAATTTCACTGAATGAGAGATCTAGTTTGTCATCTCCTTTCTCCCTCATTGTAAAAGCTCCCAAGGAGAAAAAAAAAAAACTGTTCATAGCAAATGGAGTAGGGGAACCTGTTTGCATCCTTGTATCTTCTCTTTGATATCCAAAAAGCTGAAATGAATGTAAGGAATACCAATAGTAATAAAAGTTACCTGAACTAGATAATAGTTATTAGAATGAGTAACTGAATCTGAACCCTTTATTCTATAAGTTGTTTATATTCTATCCGATAAGTTGTTTTTTTTTTAAATATCTGACAATTATATCCAGTTTAAGGATAATTCTGCCTCATGAAATGGTGAAGTAGGATTATTTTTCTGTTTCTATGTACTTTTAAATCTTCCCATGACCTTATTATTCAGTTGATCATATTTTTAAAAATTGGAAGACAATTTTAGCTTAAGACGAATGTATTTAGAAAGATAGATCTGCTTTAAAATTAAATTATTTATTCCACCATTCAAATAAAAGATTAAAATTGTGATTTAAAGTTGCTGTGTGAATATCCACTTTGTTGGAAAAGTGTGTAAAATTGGAGAGTATTTTATATACTCAAACGTTATTTTAGGAATGAGATGTAAGCCTACATTGATGCCTAATGTATATATTCTATGTTTTTTTTTTTTTTTTTTTTTTATTTGACAGAGAGAGATAGCGACAGCAGGAACACAAGCAGGGGGAGTGGGAGAGGGAGAAGCAGGCTTCCTGCCGAGCAGGGAGCCCGATGTGGGACTCGATCCTGGGACTCCGGGATCATGACCTGAGCCAAAGGCAGACGCTTAACGACTGAGCCACCCAGGCGCCCTCTATGTTTTTTTTTTTAATTGCTGTAGATGTGCTGGACTTCAGTCTTTAACATAGACAAATAAGACCATATAGTGTTTTGCTTTTGCCAGAGTTTTATCAAATTAGTGATATATCACCAAAATATTTTTAGAAATCATCCTATAGAGAACCCAACAACTATGTCCTATACCTAAGCCAACAGACTAGTTTGTAGACCTCTCTTTGTAGAATTGCTGTGCAAGTTTGAATTTAAGGTTAAATATTTAGTGTTTAGGAAAGAACAAAAAATGACTGTTGCATGTAAACACTAAATAAAATGTCAAAGTTGAATTAATTCAATAACAGGAATTAATTCAATAAAATTTAAAAATTTGTAAGCGAACTGTTCTTTTATTGAAGAGTAAAGTACTATACTGCATCAATGACACAAATGATCTACAATAAATAAAGTACAGCTCTTTAAAACAACAAAACTGATGTAACGTAGTATGTCACAGTTAAGCAAGGAGTTGAAAGGTTAAAATATTTGCCCAAGGTCATTCTATTGATGAATGAAATGGAAAAACTAAGATTTGAGACTAGTTCCATGTGACTCAAGGCAAATTATTTGATCTCATAGTAAGGTTGTAGGAACTCTTACAGCCCTAATTTACTATTCTGTAAATTATAGAGAATATCTACCCAGAGGAGTTGATAGACACAAGTATAGTGTTTGATTCACGGCAGATAATCAATGATATTTAGCTATGATGATGTCGTTGTTGGTGGTGATTAGTATCATAGATATCTAATAACAAATCTATAACATATATCTTGTCCATTTGACTTCAATATACCATTCTTCCCATTTTGAAATGTCATGTTTTTAATGGGCTTATGAAATACTGATTTTTTTTTTCTTTTTCAGCTGTTACACTGTTTTTCGCTTCCTCTGCTTCATTACCACACATATTTTGCTAATTTGTGGACTGCCTATGATACTAGATGAATGTCCAGGTACTGCCTTTCTCATTAGGACTTGAACAACTCTGGCTGCAGATACTTGTAAATTTATATTGTACCTTTACTTTCTAAGTTTTCTTACTTTTATTTGATTTTAGTGTCCTGTATTTCAGTACAGTACAGTTTTAATGCATGGTCTCTTTATTGCTCCCTGGCAGAAATTGACTTTTGCTAAGTCCATCCTTCAGTTCTCATCAAGTAATCTTATAACTGTGACTTATACTCATGAGTTTATGAATACAAAGGAGGAAGGTTGTTACTAATCTAAAGCAAACAAATTGATCTTGTTATCAGTAATTGTGTAATAGAGACTTATTGTTCTCCAGTTTGCCTGCCATCTTGTGAAGTGCCACCATTAATATAAAACAAGTTCAGGGCATGATGCTTGCTTTCAAGAAGTTGGAGTAACTAGTTCAATTCTTTCACCTTATCAGAGTTTTGGTGTGACTTCAGTACTGCCATCACCATTAACAAAAATCCTAGAATATATTTTTTTAAAAAACCAGTGTGGAAAGTGCAGTTTAAAAACAAAAACAGGGGCGCCTGGGTGGCTCAGTTGGTTAAGCGACTGCCTTCGGCTCAGGTCATGATCCCGGGGTCCTGGGATCGAGCCCCGCATCGGGCTCCCTGCTCGACAGGAAGCCTGCTCCTCCCTCTCCCACTCCCCCTGCTTGTGTTCCCTCTCTCGCTGTGTCTCTCTCTGTCAAATAAATAAATAAAATCTTTAAAAAAAAATTAAAAAAAAATAAAAACAAAAACAGGATTTAATTTTTTTAAAACAACTGGTCAATAGGTTGTGCTTATTATGTAAACAGAACTGATACCATGTATCAGAGAGTTCATTCATTATTTGATTATAAGACAGTGGTTTGTAGTGAATGCTATTGTATGCAGGAGTCCCAGCCCCCCTTCTCCCACCCATCTTCTGCTATCTCAAGAAAACCCACACTTCCACGTTCTGTCAAAAAACTGGTAAGAGAGTCTCCATTGTTTTTGTACTACCAATTTATAATTAATATAGAAGAATATCCTTAGTTCTTACTCTTGTGTCCCTCTCCATCTTCTGTATAATCTCTGTTGTATTCAAATTTGGTAGCAGTCATGTTTTTCTGTGCCTCTTAAAATCATGTAATTGTGGCTCAGATCCTCTACAGCTCATAGTAAAGTCCCGCACATCTATACTGTCATTTAAACAAATATGAATTTATAGACTATAATGCAGGTTGGGAAGAAATTTCAGCCAATAATGCAGACCTTGTGGGAAAAATCCATTTCAAACAGTTATTTCTGGAAAGCAGGATTTACACTTTAACTTTTTTCTATTGCCCTAAAATAGTAAATGCAAAACATTTGAAAGTAGTGATATTTGTAATTTGACTGTTTCATTGCTGTTTTTAGTTTGGAGGAAAACACTGTAAATAAGGGGGCCTTTGTGAAGTACAGTGACAGTCACAGTCCTTCACTGCATGTCATTTTTATCTTGGTATTTTGTTCTAGATTTCCTCTCAGTGACATGATACTACATAAACAGGAAGTTAACAAAATCTGAAGATCATATGCTTATGGAAGGAGAGGAATGGCAGTGATAGTGAAAGATTAAGGAGAAACATAATCTAATAAATTGAGTAAAATCTTGTGATGAACGTGACATGTCATAAACTAAGAAATAAAATTTACTTAACTTCAGTAAACTTCATGTACTTAACTGCACCTGAAATTCAAATAAATAAGTAAATATGTACCGTGACGTGGGTGAAGATAACACTGAAACAAAAACAGGCAGGACTGACAATACCGATGTGTAAGACATCCTGGCATCATCATGGCACAGTCGTCTGATATTCCAACCCTCCTGCTAAAAATAGATCTAATTGAAATGTGGGCATTTGCTTACTCAATGTGTTTATTTTATTCGTGGTTTATGTAATTTTTAAAAAATATGTTACTCAATTTAAAATTGGGTTTCAACTACCAAAAACTTTCAATAAGAGGTTTTAAACACTTGATGCTATTTAAAATATTAAGGTTCAAAAGTTAAAAACATAACATGTATCTTTTTTAAAAACATATTTTTGGTAATTTAGCAGAGATCCATAAATCAGCACGTCTAATTTTACATATTATATTTTTAGTTCTAAATTGATTTTGAAATTCCAAGATTGATAAATTCTGGAATAGATTATCCATCAAACAATGAACGTGGTTTTTGAGAATGACCAGAGTAAAAGAAAAACACCATTATTAATAGTAATAAATGCAGTGGAAACAAAAAAAAGGAAGGAAAGAAGGAGGGGGAAGAGAGGAAAACAGGACAAAAGGAGGGAAGAAAGAAAGGAAGGAGAGAAAAAAGTCATACAAACATAACCAAAAACTTTACTCCTATGGTAAGGCAAAATAGGAAACTTTACTTTTAAATCCTGAAAAAAGATGACACATCTGGATTATAATTGTAAGAACATCTACAGCTGAATCATATAGCAATTGACCTGCATTTGAGGAAACCTAGGTATCTAAAGGCCAAAATGTATATTCCATGTTTCTATCTAATTGGACTAAATATATTTGAAGTATTAACAAGCAATAATAATTATCCTGTTGCATGTCTACCATGGGCTTACCACGACTTTAAATGTTTACATATTTTTTGTATGAGGATGGAATTATCACTACCATTATTTTTACAAAAAGGAAAGCACTGCAAGGATGTGAGGGCCATCTGGCTGCGACATCTCTCACCCCATTGATCGCCAGGGTTGATTCGGCTGATCTGGCTGGCTAGGCGGGTGTCGCCTTCCTCCCTCACTGTTCCATGTGCGTCCCTCCCGAAGCTGTGTGCTTGGTCGAAGAGGACGACCTTCCCCGATAGAGGAGGACCATTCTTCATTCAAGGGTATATGAGTAGCTGCGCTCCCCGGCTAGAACCTCCAAACAAGCTCTCAAGGAAAGCGCTGCAAAATTGTATAAATTCCCAAAGTTCTCACTGATAGGAATTTTTGAGGACTGTTAGAGGCTGGTTTCAAATTGAGTCATCTAATGCCAGACCTTGAACTCTTTACTGTTGTAATACTGTTGTGGAAATTATGTTCCTTTTAGCTTCACAGAACTCCTTTGGCAGCTTTAACTAGAATATATCATTACAGCAGGCATACAAACGTGAAAATGTTACATCTCTACTCCCTAGTGACCTGACAACTTAAAATTTGGTATAATTCAAGTGTAATTACTTGGATTTTTTTCCTAAATGATACTTATTCTAAAACTTAATGTGTTGAAAATAACATGACAGACCAAAGTTCTCCAAATACACTTGAATATAATGTGTGGAAGATATTTAACCCTCCTCAAATCATGATAGTTTTTATGTGTGACTATTATCTATTTGTTTCGAATAGAGTATCCAGAACAGGAGATAATCAAAACATAGTAATTGCTGAATGACTGGATTTGAGAATTTCCATCGGCAAAAGTTGAATTCTAGGTTCATACACAGTTTTAGCTACCCTCAAAATACACTAATAATACATGAATCTAAGAGAATATTTTTTCATGATTCTTTCATTCTGTATTCTGTCTCTAACAACAGAGACAAGGTACACGTTATGGAAGAGGTTGGCAGTGACCCTGAGGGTCATCAGAAGAGACTAGATATGTAACTACAAAACTTACATGTTCCTTCAAATATAGGATGTAAATCCCTTCATCCTAATTTGGGTCTTCCATTTCCTTTTCATATATTAATTTCTCTTCTCTGAGACTTCAGGATTCCTTATAGTCAAAATTCCAGGCTTGTTTGGTTTCTGTTTATTTTATCTTCTTTGAGGGAAATAGCAAGAAGACAAACAGTCAGTTTATGAATATTTGAGCAAACTGAATTTCACTCTTTGAAACAGGACCAGAGGGTCATATTTGTTATAATGGTGAGAAAAAAAAAAGTTGATTAGATGATAATTTAGAAGTATTAAATACCATTGCTTTGTGAAATAATCTCATCTAAAAATTTGTGGAAGGGTTGCAAACAAATGGCAATGTGGGAGTACCCAGTTTCCCTGTCCCCCAACAAAGATCAACTGTCCACAGACAGAATCAATTCTGGGAGACCTTTGGAGTCTGCTTAGGAAATTTTAGGGATGCAATGGGAAAAAACTGAAATAATCACACAGAAGAGAAGGAAGACAACTTCATTTTGCCTGCAGCATCCTATCCCTTAAGCCAGGACTACTGGGTGCCAAGAAGGAACTTCCCAGATGGAAAGAGTTCCTTTTTGCCAGGAAAGGAAAACCAGGGTGAGCAAGCACCTTCTCCAGCCTCTTGGGGCACTGCATGACAATCTTGCTTTTGTTTCACCCTACCCAGACTAGCAAAGCTAAGATGTATAGAGCTAGGAACAAGGAAGAAAATCAGAGGCTGTTATTAGCAGACACACAGCAGGAGCCATTACAGTTCACAGACACCTGGATTAAAGCCTTAAAACATAAGAACTAAAACCATAAAACTCCTAGAGAAAAAAAATAGAAAAAGCTCCTTGACAGTTTCCCAAATATGACACCAAAAGCACAAGCAACAAATGCAAAAATAAACAAGTGGGACTACATGAAACCAAAAACCTCTGCACAGCAAAAGAAACCAACAAAATGAAAAGACAATGTATGGAATTGGAGAAAATATTTGTGTATCATATATCTGATAAAGGGTCAATATCCAAAATATATAGAGAACGCATATAGCTCCATAGCAAAACAAAACAAGCAAGCAACAACAAAAAAAAAATTTTAAATGGGGAGAGGAACTGAATAGACATTTTCCCAAACAGCTGCATGAAAAAATGCTTGACATCACCAATCAGGGAAGTGCAAATCAAAACCACAAGGAGATATTACTTCACACGTATTAGAGTGGCTATCATCAAGAAGACAAGAAATAACAAGTGTTGTCAAGGGTGTGGAGAAACGGGAATGCCTATGTACTGTTGGTGGGAATGTAAATTGGTGGACCTGCTATGGAAAACAGTATGGAGGTTCCTAAAAAAAAAAAATTAAAACTAGAACTACCATATGATCCAGCAATCCCACTTCTGGGTATATATCCAAAGGAAATGAAACAAGATATTGAAGAGATATCTGTGCCCCTGTGTTCATTGCAGTATCATTCACAATAGCCAAGATATAGAAACAACCTAAGTGCCCATCAGTGATGAATGGATAAAGAAGATACACATATATAATATAGAATATTGTTTGGTTTTGAGAAATCCTGTATTTTGCAGCAAATTGAATGAAACTTGAGGCATTATAAGTGAGGTAAGTCAGACAGAGAAAGATAAGTATTGTATGATTTCATTTCTACGTGGAATCTAAAAAGCTAAACTTAGAGAAACAAAGTAGAAAAGTGGTTATCAGGGGCTGAGTGAGGGGGAAAGGGGGAGATATTGCTCAAAGGGTACCAACCTTCCAGTTATAAGATTAACAAGTTCTGAGATTCTAATGTGCAGTATGGTGATTATAGCTAATAATACTGTACTATATACTTGAAAGTTGCTAAGAGAGTAGATCTTAATTGTTCTCACCACCCACACACAGAGACGGTAACTATGTAAAGGGTTAGGAGTCTTAGTTAATGCTTTGGTGGCAGTCATTTTGCAATATATAAATGTATCAAATGAATACATTGTACACCTTGACTACAGAATGTTGTATATCAATTATATCACAACAAAGCTGGAAAAATAATGGATACAGATAAATAAATGTTATTGGAAGACTTTAGGGAGTATTTTGCAATCATCAATCAATTTGTTATGCCATCATATTATTTTCTTGAAAATAGGAGAATGACTCAGCAATGTATTGCCTTTTTAAGGGTATAACTAAAAATATAATACTACCTTGTTGCTTTATCTTGTGGTCCAGTTCATTATTAGAAAAATAGTAACTACAATGCACAGTCGAATCTGTGTTTAAACATGAAACATTCTCTCACGTGATGCTGTCAATTGAATATAGACCAATCAACTTTCTTCAAGTGTGAGAGGTCTCTGTTGGAACATATTCTACTTTTGTCACTGTGTTTAAGTTAGATGTCTCAATGATGTAGGCAGGTGTTTTCACTGAAATGTCATCAAGATGGCTGCTAAAAATCTTACATTTCTTCTTTATGCCAAATTCAACTCTAGAGAAAATTATAATTTCCTGCCTACTTACAGGCAATAAGACTTAGAAACTAACTTGGGTCAATAAGCATCCAAAATAGAGCTACAATTTAAGGGAACATTTTAAGGGAATGTCATCTCAGCTTCTAAGGAAAAAGTTATGAGTGAAAACATATAAATACTTGAGAGTTGTCATTAGTCTGGAATGGAAGGTCCTGTGTCAGAGCCACCTTTACCTTCCACCCATAACTTGCTGCCAGAACTGGAAACTAGTTTTCCCAGATTCCTTTTCAGTGTATGGTGTTGGGTTAGGGTTTGTCAATACGGAGAGTTTAGGTGAAATTTAGAAGCCATTGCTACAGGGAGCCAAGACACTACAGCCAAGGCACCCTCCAGAAATGTCCCTCTTTGTGATGGTGGCACACAAATGTAGCAGCGTCTTAGCCTTCTCCACAAGCTCCGCCTTCTTTACCTGCTCCAGTTTAAAGACCAGTCTAGACCTTTCTCCAATATGTCCTCCTACATTTGTTTAAGCTCACATTCCTCTATTAAACTCTTCCCCCCAAAATTGTAGTGGCTCTATTTCCTCGAGTATATCAAAATTAATAAAATTTTTTATACCAGTAGTACTTCTGTGAGGATCAACTTAAGGTTGGGAATCCGGAATGGATTCTCTGATCAATGAGATTTAAAGGTATTAATGATCCCATTGCCAGTAGTAATTAGCACACAAGGAAGGTCAGTATTTTAAAAAACACTTGAGATATCAGAAGGTCTTTGGAGTCCAAGGCTTAAGGAGGCAGGAATGCTGGAGTGGATTTTGTATGTCTCCTGTTTTCTTACCCTCAAACTAGATCACCTAAGAGGAGCCAGAGAACAATCCCTTCAGCACAGCTTTGAGAGATATATTATGAGTACTATCCCACCCAGGACTGCCATAACAAATTACCACAAATGTGGTGGTTTAAAACAACAGAAATTTATTCTTTCATAGTTCTGGGGCTTGAAATCTAAAATCAAACTGTTGACAGGGCCATGTTCCCTCTGAAAGCACTAGGGAAGAATCCTTCCTTGTCTCTTCTAGTTTCTGATAATTACCTGGTAGCCCCTCAAGGTACCTGGTAGCCCATGTGCTTCCTCCAGGACTTGTGAGTAATGAACTTCTCTATTTGAATTTCTTTTGTAGTCCATTATTAACCTATGACTTAACCATCCAGCACCTTGTGCTCCACTTAACCAGTGTTAATTTAACAATCATAACAACTTGTTAGGAAGATTTTCATACCAGTAAATGTTTTCCCCTTTCTTATCTCCTTTTATCATGCAGCATAGAGTATGCAATAAGTATTTGATGACATGAATTCTAGAACTTTTATATTGTGAAAATAACTTGCTACATTCTATACAAAGTTTATCATATCTTCAATACATTATTAAAGGGATTTTTTAAAAATCTTTTCATGTTTTACTGCACCAATATATGATATACCATGGACAAATCATGTCCACTAAAACAGGCACTAGTAAAGTATAATATGAGGTGTCAAATTTAGTCATCCACCTATTTTTTTATAAAAAAGTTTGTTGGAGCACAACCACACCCATTCTTTTATATTTCGCTTATGGCTGCTTTCACATTATAATGGCAAATTTGAATAGCTGCAACAAAGAATATGGCCCACAAATCTGAAAACATTTAATTATTTGGCTCTTTACAGAAAAAAATGCCCTACTCCTGCATTAAAATATAATTGGGTATAATAAAACATCTCATTATACAGGTCTGCATATAATGTATGTGCTAGTATTTCACAATTATTAAAATCAAAACATGGCTTCATTATAGCTTAATTTTTTCATTTTCAAGAGATTGTAAATTTGCCTTTGGAATTGATTTGTCATTGTCCCACAATCTTCATCTAATTACTGTAGTTCAGACAGTAGTTGTAGATAAATGTTTGTTGAATACTTATTCAGTTCGTTCATTTAATCAGAAATTTGTCAGCTGTAATATTGTAAGTAAATGTTTGCTGAATACTTATTCAGTTCATTCATTTAATCAGAAGTTTGTCAGCTCTAATATATGGTTGAAATGTTAGTATTAATTATATACTGAAGTGTTAATTATAGTTCTGAAACTGTACCATTAACACTAGCATAAGCATATTAATTGCAAATATTCTTGATGAATCTGTTGACAAAAATGTGAGGATAGAAGCTTTCAAGTCAAGAAGAGGCTTGTTGATGCTAGTAAAATAAAATCAAAGATACTAGCTTGCTTATGACCAGGGGTTTGAGGCTGAGATCTATTGGGAAAGTGGAAGAAAGCACATATTCAGGCACCTGGGATCTTTCCTTGAAAACAAACCATGACATAGGCAAGATATCCAAGGGACATAACTGACAAGAATTCAGGTGACATACTACAAATGAGAAAGGTTTTCAGTAGAAAAACTGATGAAATTAAAAGCTCTAGATAAATAGAGAGGAAAATAGAGGCAAGCATGGGTTGACCCTGATTGTGCCGTGTTTCCAGCCTAGAACAAACAGGCTGAAAACATTAGAGTGACTTTCCTTATCTGTTTTTTTAATGTGTTTTTAATGCAGACTTATTGATTCTAAGTCTTTGGAAGTGGGATTTGGGATTTGTAATTTTAGAGACAACAGTCATTTTGATAATCATGTGGTTTTAAGAATCACTGAACTAAGGTAGGAATGAGTTAAAATTCTACCACAAATATTTGGAGTTTGGTGTCAAGCCTCTCTTGTCCTAAGTCTGATGTTCTCATGGTGATTTTAATTCTGACAACTCTTCTCTCATGCTTTCCTTGGTTTGAATTCTTGTCTTAGTAATCTGTTTGATGTTTGGTCCATTTGTGAATCCTTGTTTTGCTTTTGTCGTTTATCTTTTCTCCTCATAAACTTTCTAATTTCTAGATGCCAGTATGGCAGTGGAGCCATGTTTGGCTGCAAATAAACTCTGACAAAAGTTGCTGGCATGGGTTCTGAGTAACTTCTGTCCTTGAGTTTCCCTGTCATTAACCTACTCCTTTCTGCTATTTATTCTTGTTTGCCCTGCCCTTTAGGTTATGTTTTAGAAATGGCTCATGCAACCAAGAATCTCCACAAATAAGTCTGAGTTCCTCACAGAGATTATGTATTACTCTTCTGACAACTGCCAAGCCCCCACTTTCCTCCCTTTTTCCTGTAACAGTTGACCCAAAACTTGTTAGAATTCTACTTGGAATTCTAATTTCAGTTGAAAAAATATTGATTATTCAAATGCCACCAATTAATGTCATTTCTAAGTGTGTCATGTCATATATTTTGATAGAAGCATAAACATTAAAGTAATGAGAGAATAATTATTTTTGTCTGCCAAGGGAAAGTTCACAGAGAAAGTGACATTTGATCTGGTTCTTAAAGGAGATACAATAACAATATCACAAGTTTGAGGAAGGATTTTTTAAGTAGAATGGTAGAAAGACCAAGGTAAAGTAAATGAAGAAGTCACAGAAGTTCATGGCACATTTATGAACATCAACAAATAAGATAAAATGGTAAGGTAAAAGAGGAAAAGAGTAGATTACAACCAGAATAAAATCCATACAAATAAATTTTAAATGTTCAAAGCACAATAGATAGCTACCAACATGTACTGATTTAGAAAATGACATCATATTTTCATTTTGGAAGGTGACTAGAAAATGAAAAATAATTTTTTTTTGTATTTCTACTAAACTTATTTTATTTATTCATTTTATTAACATATAATGTATTATTTGTTTCAGGGGTACAGGTCTGTGATTCATCAGTCTTACACAATTCACAGCACTCACCATAGCACATACCCTCCCCAGTGTCCATCACCCAGCCACCTCATCCCTCCCACCCCCTCCACTCCAGGAACCCTCAGTTTGTTTCCTGAGATTAAGAGTCTCTTATGGTTTGTCTCCTTCTCTGGTTTCATCTTGTTTCATTTTTCCCTCCCTTCCCCTATGATCCTCTGTCTTGTTTCTCAAATTCCTCATATCAGTGAGATCATATAATTGTCTTTCTCTCATTGACTTCTAGTTCCATCCATGTTGTTGCAAATGGCAAGATTTCATTTTTTTTGATGGCTGAGTAATATTCCATTACATATATATACCACATATTTATCCATTCATCTTTTGATGGACATCTAGGCTCTTTCCATAGTTTGGCTATTGTGGACATTGCTGCTAGAAACATTGGGGTGCCTGTGCCCCTTCGGATCACTACATTTGTATCTTTGGGGAAATACCCAGCAGTGCAATTGCTTGTAGGGTAGCTCTATTTTCAACTTTTTGAGGAACCTCCATACTGTTTTCCAGAGTGGCTGCACCACCTTGCATTCCCACCAACAGTGTAGGAGGGTTCCCCTTTCTCTGCATCCTCACCAACATCTGTCATTTCCTGACTTGTTAGTTTTAGCCATTCTGACTGGTATGAGGTTGTATCTCATTGAGGTTTTGATTTCTATTTCCCTGATGCCGAGAGATGTTGAACAATTTTTCATGTGTCTGTTGGCCATTTGGATGTTTTCTTTGCAGAAATGTCAGTTCATGTCTTCTGCCATTTCTTGATTGGATTATTTGTTCTTTGGGTGTTGAGTTTGATAAGTTCTTTATAGATACTAGCCCTTTTTCTGATATGTCATTTGCAAATATCTTCTCCCATTCTAGTGGTTGTCTTTTGGTTTTGTTGATGGTTTCCTTTGCTGTGCAAAAGCTTTTTATCTTGATGAAGTCCCAATAGTTCATTTTTGCCCTTGCTTCCCTTGCCTTTGGAGATGTGTCTAGCAAGAAGTTGCTGTGGCTGAGGTCGAAGAGGTTAATGCCTGTGTTCTCCTCAAGGATTTTGATGGATTCCTGTCTCACATTTAGGTCTTTCATCCATTTTGAGTCTATTTTTGTGTGTGGTGTAAGGAAATGGTCCAGTTTCATTCTTCTGCATGTGGCTGTCCAATTTACCCAACACCATTTTTTGAAAAGACTGTGTTTTTTCCAGTGGATAATCTTTTCTGCTTTGTCGAAGATTAGTCAACCATAGAGCTGGGGGTCCATTTTTGGGCTCTCTATTCTGTTCCATTGATCTATGTGTCTGTTTCTGTGCCAGTACCATACTGTCTTGATGATGACAGCTTTGTAATAGAGCTTGAGGTCTGGAATTGTGATGCCACCAGCTTTGCTTTGCTTTCTCAACATTCCTCTGGCTATGCGGGGTCTTTCCTGGTTCCATACAAATTTTAGGATTATTTGTTCCATTTCTTTGAAAAAGTGGATGGTATTTTGATAGGGATTGCGTTAAATGTGTAGATTGCTCTAGGTAGTGTAGACATTTTCACAATATTTGTTCTTCTAATTCATCAGCATGGAACGTTTTTCCATTTCTTTGTGTCTTCCTCAATTTCTTTCCTGAGTATTCTATAGTTTTCTGAGTACAGATTCTTTGCCTCTTTGGTTAGATTTATTCCTAGGTACCTTATGGTTTTGGGTGCAATTGTAAATGGGATCAACTTCTTAATTTCTCTTTCTTCTGTCTCATTGTTAGTGTAAAAAAATGCAACTGATTTCAGTGCATTGATTTTATATCCTGCCACATTGCTGAATTCCTGTATCAATTCTAGCAATTTTGGGGTGGAGACTTTTGGGTTTTCCACATAGAGTATCATGTCATCTACAAAGAGTGAGAGTTTGACTTCTTTGCTGATTCGGATGCCTTTTATTTCTTTCCGTTGTCTGATTCCTGAGGCTAGGACTTCTAGTACTGTGTTGAACAGCAGTGGTGATAGTGGACATCCCTGCCATGTCCCTGACCTTGGGTGAAAAGCTCTCAGTTTTTCCCCATTGAGAATGATATTTGCTGTGGGCTTTTCGTAGATGGCTTTTATGATATTGAGGTATGTTCCCTCTATCCCTGCACTGTGAAGAGTTTTAACCAAGAAAGGATGCTGTACTTTGTCAAATGCTTTTTTCTGCATCTATTGAGAGGATCATATGGTTCTTGTCCTTTCTTTTATTTATGTAGTGTATCATATTGATTGATGTGCTGATGTTGAACCAACCTTGCAGCCCAGGAATAAATCCCACTTGGTCGTGGTGAATAATCCTTTTAATGTACTGTTGGATTTGCTTGTGTTTTAATCATAAACTATGTTGGAATTTGAAAGTGAATTCAAAAGTCAATATTTTTTTAATACCAAACAATTACAGGAGCAGTTAGTGGAAGGAGGAAAATTCAGAAAATTGGGGGAGGAAAGAGTTCTTGTTTTTCCATGGATTTTGAACTTTAAAAATTTTGAAGTTCTCTTATGTTTTTTTTGTGCTACAGTTGTTTTTCTGTACTATGCTCTTTCTCCTCATCCTTTTGTTCACTAGTTTTCTTGTTTCTAAGTTCTACTTTTTAAAACTAGTATTTGAGTTAAACTTGTCATCCTAGAAAATAGGAAGCCTTATGTACTATCATTTTTTCCCCAACTCTTTCCCAGAGCAATTTACTAAACCTATCAAGGTCTTGGGTTGTGCTTCTTTGAGGTTTTTGTGTGTTTTACATATAAATATAGATAGATAGATATAAATATTTTATATATGAATGCTTATATATTTATATTAAATGTAAATATAATAAATATTTTACTTCAGGGCACTTTGTCAAATGCTTTTTTCTGCATCTATTGAGAGGATCATATGGTTCTTGTCCTTTCTTTTATTTATGTAGTGTATCATAGTGATTGATTTGTGGATGTTGTACCAACCTTGCAGCCCAGGAATAAATCCCACTTGGTGTGGTGAATAATCCTTTTAATGTACTGTTGGATCCTCTTGGCTAGTATTTTGGTGAGAATTTTTGCATCCATGTTCATCAGGGATATTGGTCTGTAATTCTCCTTTTTGATGGGGTCTGTGTCTGGTTTTGGGATCAAGGTAATGCTGGCCTCATAAAATGAGTTGGGATGTTTTCCTTCCATATCTATTTTTTGGAACAATTTCAGAAGAATAGGTATTAATTCTTCTTTAAATGTTTGGTAGAATTCCCCTGGGAAGCCATCTGGCCCTGGGATCTTGTTTTTTGGGAGATTTTTGATGACCGCTTCAATTTCCTTGCTGGTTATGGGTCTGTTCAGGTTTTCTATTTCTTCCTGGTTCAGTTTTGGTAGTTGATACATCTCTAGGAATGCATCCATTTCTTTCAGTTGTCTAATTTGTTGGCATATAGTTACTCATAATATGTTCTTATAATTGTATTTCTTTGGTGTTGGTTGTGATCTCCTCTTTCATTCATGATTTTATTTATTTGGGTCCTTTCTCTTTTCTTTATCGTACGTCTGGCCAGGGGTATCAATCTTACTAATTCTTTCAAAGAACCAGCTCCTGGTTTCATTGATCTGTTCTACTGTTCTTTTGGTTTCTATTTCATTGATTTCTGCTCTGATCTTTATTATTTCTCTTCTCCTGCTGGGTTTAGGCTTTATTTGCTGTTCTTTCTCCAGCTCCTTTAGGTGTAGGGTTAGGTTGTGTATTTGGGACCTTTCTTGTTTCTTGACAAAGGCTTGTATTGCTATATACTTTCGTCTTAGGTCTGCCTTTGCTGCGTCCCAAAGATTTTGAACAGTTGTGTTTTCCTTTTCATTTGTTTCCATGAAATTTTTAATTCTTCTTTAATTTCCTGGTTGACCCATTCATTCTTTAGTAGGATGCTCTTTAGCCTCCATGTATTTGAGTTCTTTCTGACTTTCCTCTTGTGATTGAGTTCTAGTTTCAAAGCATTGTGGTCTGAAAATAGGCAGGGAATGATCTCAATCTTTTGGTACCAGTTGAGACCTGATTTGTGACCCAGGATGTGATCTATTCTGGAGAATGTTCCATGGGCACTAGAGAAGAATGTGTATTCTGTTGCTTTGGGATGGGAATGTTCTGAATATATCTGTGAGGTCCATCTGGTCCAGTGTGTCATTTAAAGCCTTTATTTCCTTGTTAATCTTTTGCTTAGATGATCTGTCCATTTCAGTGAGGGGGGTGTTAAAGTCCCCCACTATTATTGTACTGTTGTCGATGTGTTTCTTTGCTTTTGTTATTAATTGGCTTATATAATTGGCTGCTCCCATGTTAGGGGCATAGTTATTTACAATTGTTAGATCTTCTTGTTGGATAGATCCTTTAAGTGTGATGTAGTGTCCTTCCTCATCTCTTATTATAGTCTTTGGTTTAAAATCTAATTTGTCTGATATAAGAATTGCCACCCCAGCTTTCTTTTGGTGTCCATTAGCATGGTAAATGGTTTTCCACCCTCTTACTTTAAATCTGGAGGTGTCTTTGGGTTTAAAATGAGTCTCTTGCAGACAGCATACTGATGGATCTTATTTTTTTATCCAATCTGATACCCTGTGTCTTTTGATTGGGGCATTTAGCCCATTTACATTCAGGGTAACTATTGAAAGATATGAATTTAGTGCCATTGTATTGCCTGTAAGGTGACTGTTACTGTATATTGTCTCTGTTCCTTTCTGATCTATGTTACTTTTAGGGTCTCTCTTTGCTTAGAGGACCCCTTTCAATTATTTCTTGTAGGGCTGATTTGGTGTTCACAAATTCTTTTAGTTTTTGTTTGTCCTGGAAGCTTTTTATCTCTCCTTCTTTTTTCAGTGACAGCCTAGCTGGATAGTATTCTTGGCTGCATATTTTTCTTGTTTAGTGCTCTGAATATATCATGCTAATCCATTCTGGCCTGCCAGGTCTCTGTGGATAGGTCTGCTGCCAATCTAATGTTTCTACCATTGTAAGTTACTGTTGTAGGTTTCTACTGTTGGATAGGTCTGCTGCCAATCTAATGTTTCTACCTAACTGCTTTCAGGATTTTCTCTCTGTCTCTGAGACTTGTAAGTTTTACTATTAGATCTCAGGGTGTTGACCTATTTTTATTGATTTTGAGGGGGGTTCTCTGTGCCTCCTGGATTTTTATGCCTGTTTCCTTCCCCAAATTAGGAAGTTCTCCACTATAATTTGCTCCAATATACCTTCTGCCCGTCTCTCTCTTTCTTCTTTTTCTTGGATCCCAATTATTCTAATATTGTTTTGTCTTTGGTATCACTTATCTCTCTAATTCTCCCCTCATGATCCAGTAGTTGTTTATCTCTCTTTTTCTCAGCTTCTTTATTTTCCATCATTTGGTCTTCTTTATCACTAATTCTCTCTTCTGCCTCACTTATTCTAGCAGGTGGAGCCTCCATTTTTTATTGCATCTCATTAATAGCTTTTTTGATTTCTACTTGGTTAGATTTTAGTTCTTTTATTTCTCCAGAAATGGATTCTCTAGTATCTTCTGTGCTTTTTTGAAGCCCAGCTATTATCTTTATAATCGTCATTCTGAACTCTGGTCTCAACATCTTATTAATGTCCGTGCTGATTAGGTCCCTGGCAGATGGTACTGTCTCTTGTTCTTTTTTTTTTTGAGGTGAGTTTTTCCATTTTGTCATTTTGTCCCAAGAAGAATAGATGAATGAGAGAACAAAATGCTAAAAGGTTAACAATGACCCCCCCCCCAGAAAAATATACACTAAAAATCAGAAGAGACCTGAAATTGGGGGGGGGGGGAAGAAAGGGGAAAAAAAAAAGAATATGATCACGCTGGTGAAAATAACAGAGCCACACACTAGATTTTGGGTGTATTTTGGTCTGTCAGAAGAAACTGCCTCCCAAAATTTTAAGGAAAGAAAAACTTATATGTATACGAAAATAAGGGTAAATAAAATGAAGGGATGGAATATGACTCTAAAGATGAAAATTAAAAAAGATTTTTAAAAAGGAATTGATAAGTTGGTTGAAAAAAGAGAAAAAATTAGAAAAAAAAAAAAGAAGAGAATGTGATCAGGCAGGAGACCAGAACAAAGCCATACACTAGATTTAGGATATATTTTGGTCTGTTAGAAGAAACTCTATCCCAAAATTTTAAAGAAAGAAAAACTTATATGTATACAAAAAATAAGGTTAAATACAATGAAGATATAGAATATGACTGTAAAAATGAAAAATTAAAAAAGATTTTTAAAAAGGAATTGATAAGATGTTGGTTGAAAAAGGAAAGAAGAAAAATTCCAAAAAAAATAGTAAAAGAAAAAAAATAAAGAAAATTTAAAAAATTAACAGTATCCAAGTGTTTCTCTCTCTGACACATGACCCCGTTTGGAGTTTCCAAACCCAGCTGATTTCTGCGATGCACTCATGCACTGCTCCTCCTGGGGGAGGAATGGGAGTCTCCCTGGATCTGCCACTTGTTGGGTCCCAGCTCAAAGAATAGTGGCCTGACTGTGCTATAGATCACGGTTTATGGCAACCCAAGCTGAGAGCCCCTCCTCGGCTCCGTCTTTGCAGCCGGCTTCCCCGCTCCAATACTTGGGAGCTCTGCCACACTCGGGGACCCCCGGTCTTTCTGTGATCCCGAGGGTTCTGAGCCCACACTGTCCCAGTGAGGGTTCCACGCCCCACTTAGCCACTGTAGCGACATCCCTCAGTGGAGCAGACTTCTACAAGTTCTGATTTTGTGCTCTGCTCCTCTATCACTTGCCTGTAGCTGGCTGAGGGAGGCTCCCTCCTACTGCAGTCTATCTTCCCGAATATCACCTCGGATTCATTTCTCCATGTGTCCTACCTTCCAGGACGTGGTCACTTTTCTGTTCATAGAATTGCTGCTGTTCTTTTCTTCAATCTCCCGTTGAGTTTTGGATGTTCTGAATGGTTTAATAACTATCCAGCTGAATTCCTGGGACCAGACAAAATTTAGATCTCCTACTCCTCCGCCATCTTGCTCCTCCCCCTGAAAGATAATTTTTAATATATTATACTTTAAGTACTCCTCACCTCTTCATCCTGGCTTATTCTGTTTTTGTTTACTTAGTATTAACCCCTTCCCCTTCACTCAACCTAGGTAATGACTTAAAGCTCTTTAATTTACTGATCTCACACTGGCATTCCAAAATTTTCTTGTTGATTTCTCATTATGAGAGCATTATGCTCAGAAATAGTTTAAGAGGGGCGCCTGGGTGGCTCAGTCGTTAAGCGTCTGCCTTCAGCTCAGGTCATGATCCCAGGGTCCTGGGATCGAGCCCCACATTGGGCTCCCTGCTCGGCGGGAAGCCTGCTTCTTCCTCTCCCACTCCCCCTGCTTGTGTTTCCTCTCTCGCTGTGTATCTCTCTGTCAAATAAATAAATAAAATCTTTAAAAAAAAAAGTTTAGAGCTATATATCTGAAATTTTGTATCATAATTATTCTAATGTGTTTTCTTCATCTATCTATTCTTATTCTTTTGCTGATTCTTTTCTGATCACTACATGTCTTGATTTGAGGTCACTCAATGAGGGGCAGATACTTGCTCAAGAATAATCTTGGAAGGGGATAAAAGAGTGTAGTAAATGTGAAGAATTTGGCCATTACCCAAAGTGGTATTTTGTAATGTATTCACCAGCAATTCTTTACCTTCTTTCCTCAATTCAGGAGGTGTATTTCCCTTCATTCATTCATTCATTCATTTATAATTTGTTTATTTCAGAGAGAGAGCACAAATGGGAGGGGCAGAGGGAGAGAAAGAATCCCACTGGACTCCATGCTGAGCATGGAGCCCATCATGGGGCTCGATCACAGGACCACAAGATCATGGCCTGAGCTGAAACCAAGAATTAGATGCTCAACTGACAGTGCCAGCCAGGCACCCCTCATATTGCTGTCCCTTGTCGCAAACTTCTGACTTAGAGTTATCTCTTTCAGCTGATTCTGATCAGTGGCAGAGCTTCCTCCCCTTCTGTAATTCTAAAAATTGTTCTTTCCCAAAGTACAAAG
The DNA here is from genome assembly GCF_002201575.2 of Neomonachus schauinslandi. Classification (NCBI taxonomy): domain Eukaryota; kingdom Metazoa; phylum Chordata; class Mammalia; order Carnivora; family Phocidae; genus Neomonachus; species Neomonachus schauinslandi. Next base: position 80,160,374 of record NC_058414.1, on the reverse strand, counting down.
GGAAGATGAGGGCGGAGATTGGAGTTATGCTGTCACAAACCAGGAACTAGCAGAATCTGGAAGAGGCCAGGAAGGATCTTTTCCTAGAGGATTTGGGGGGAGCATGGCCCTGCCAGCACCTTGCTTTAGGACTTCTAGGCTTAAGAACTCTATGAGAATATGTTTCTGCTGTTTTAAACCACCCACTCTGTGGTATCTTGTTATGACAGTCTTAGGAAACTAATAGACTCCGTATCTGTTATTTTTCTCCTGAAAAATATTATTTATCCTGGATACAGATGAAGTTTCATTTCTTCATTAGAGAATTTTCTGAGTCTACCAATGCATGGAACTGAATTTCTCTAGCCCTGTACTTTCTGCGTCTTTTTAAACACTTTGGTCAAACTAATTACTTTGTAATATTTTTAGATATTTGTATGTTGGCCACTATTCTGAACTCCAATTCTTTTGTGGGTTAGATAATGTTATAAGACCCAGATATTTTTCATCCAACTTTGATTAATATTAGAGTTGATAACTGAGGCCACAAATGTTAAGCTAATATTTGGTGATAAAACTTTAATGATACTATTTAAGAGGCTGTTCACACGAGTGCTTTTGATCATGCAAAGCAATAGATTATCCATTACTTTCATTTATAAAGAAAGGTAATGAAGCCTATCAAATATTTACATGGCAGTTATCATGAAAATTAAGTGAAATCTATACCTATTCTGTATCTTTCTTCTTAAGAATTTTTTTTTTCTAAAAAGGGAGAAAGATCTTTTGCATAGTATTAAAAAATGAACACTTCTAAGGTCAATAACTTGTAACCTTGAGATTTTGAATGTTTGTTTTAGGAAAGAACAACTTTCAGAATTACAGAAAGCTGTTCATTTGAAATGATGAGATTTGTTTGGCAAGAGGTTGATTTTCTCACTACTCCTATGAAAATAACTTGCTGATTCTGACCTCAATTATCTGGTTCTGATTAACTCAACTATTCCAAAGATGTGTTAGAGTTCTCCAGAGAAACAGAACCAATAGGCCATACAGAGATATATAGAAAGAGATTTATTATGAGGTGTTGGCTCACGCCATGATGGCAGCTGAGAAGTTCCACGAAACACCTAGAAATAATGTTTTACCAGTGGTCTGGTCATCCCTTAGCCCAGTCAAGCTGACACATAAAATTAAAGTTTACATAAGGACTATTAGTTTTTCTTAATGTTTTGTTTTTCAAGTAAAATAAATACGGCTAACAAATTCAACTTTAAAACACAGTAGTTAACAGTGATTTTTCATCATACCATAAAATTTATAGAATAGTGTGCACCCAAGACATACTGGGTTTCTAGCAAATATATTCTGAATGAATGTACAAATGGCCATGTGGATATAAGAAAAATAAAAGGCTAGTGAAAAGGAAAAACCATTCTTTTTTGGAAAAGTAGAAATAGATTTAAACTGCTAAGCACTGATTTAACTTTTATTTAGGATTTATAATTCAAATATATATCCTTCAGTGATTTTTGCTGCCATAATGTTGGCCCAACATTGGAGGCTGAAAATATATTTGAGTCTTCCAATAATCTAATAGAAGCTGTTAAACTCCAGAATATGAATGATGACAAATTCTTCTACTTTTAAAGCTTACTTCTCTATGGTGAGTATTAATCCAGTCTCAAACTATGCAACTGAATTTGGTAGATGGAGAAAAATTCAGTCTAGAAAAAAATAAGGCATTCATCAAAATATCCACTCAGGACTCTTTTTGACTGTAAATGGCAGAAATCCAACTAGAACACACTTAGAGAGTGGAATTTATGGCTTATCTAACTAGACTTTAGGAATCACAAAGCATTAGCTATTCTCAGAAATGACTGAGAACAGGGATTTGAAAGGTGTTGCTCATTCTCTGCATCTTCATCTTGGAATTTTTTTCTCATCATTGAAACTTTTTATAGCTGACTAGCTAATGCTCCTTGGCATTGGCAGCTCTCAGGCTAATATACTTTCATTTTTACTATGCCAGGGTCATTGCACATCATACTTCAGTCCTCAGATTTAAAATATTGTGAAGGAATACACTAATTAGTCTGATTTTGCTCAAGTGTCCAAAAATACCATTAGAGTTCTTGGATTCGGTGATTGGTAATTCCCTCTACAACAACATGGTTGGTGTCAAGAGAGGAACAATCCCCCCCAAATAAGAGAGTGCTATGCTATTCCTGGGTCAGCAATTGAGCAAATTCATCCATCTGAGACTATTAGCTAGAAACTTGTTTTCATTTAACAAAAAGAAAGCTACTCTTTTAGACTTTATACAATTCCTAGTAATGTAAAGTGACCAAAAAAATGAAAAGTTCTGCATGTCTGTGTGTGTGTGAGACAGAGAGAGAGAGAGAGAGAATTTTATGTTTCGCTGGTTCTGAAAAGAAGTATTTTTGTTTTGTTTTGTGTTTGTTGGTTTTTAGAAAATAGGTGTTAGAGATCTCCTGTAATAAAATAATACTTAAATATTTTAGGATGCCTAATTACTTCAAATGGACCTCCAAAAATGTGGGGAAAATCCTAGCACAGGAATGTAAGTGTTCATGTATGCTTCAATGTGTATTGACTCCTATGTGCCTAAGGAGGTCATCTGCAACATGGTGTGTACAACTTTGGGACAAATATATACAGAACTATGAATGAGGAAGAGTTCACCTGCCTGGTTACCTAAGGCAATGGAATCAATCCTAATAATTAATTGTGTGACAGTTCTTACAGCCAGATATTCTCACATTTCAATTTTTACATAAGTAAATAGGCCATTCTGAATTACAACACAATATAATTTTTGTGGACAGACCACTAGCCACTGAAATAAAAAGTTTATTCCAGAATAAATGTAATATGCATATAAAATGGAATAGAAATGGAAATTGAATAAGATTTATAAGGAAATTCTATAAGCAGAGGCACTGTGATATTTCCTTAAAACCCTATCTATTCTACTATATTTAGCTTTTTTATTTTAGTAAAAAATAACATTAAATTTATCATTTTAAGCATTTTTTAAGTGTACAGTTCAGTAGTGATTTCAGTAGTGATAAGTATATTTACATTGTTGTGTAACAGATCTCTAGACTATATAGCTTTTGTCTAAAGTAAGGATTATAGCTCTGGAAAATTAGAATTGTGTTTTTCAGATTTGGAATGAGCATAAGAAAATTCAACACTTTTTTTCTAGGATATGATCCCAACTGTGATACTACTCTTGTGAATTTTTGGAGCTCAACCCATTCCTCTGGATATTAGGTGCCCAGAACTGTAAAGGGATACACTCTGAGGAGGTTTAACCCTGAGTTTATAAGGTTAAATGATAAGTAAAGGAGTAGAGAAGAGGGAGTGTTTTGGTTGATTAGAGAAGTTAATGAAGCAAAGTTCTTGATTTTTACAGTATATTCTGTCCCACAGTGATAGGCAGTATGTAATGCTAATTCAGATCCTCTATTTTGAAAAGTACACCAGGTTTTTATAATGTAATGGATAAACTGATGTAAGTGAATTTTTATTTTCTCAAACAACCTTTTTTGGTTTGAGGTATCCTCATTGCCAACAGATTTAATTCGTATCAGAAGGGCAGCTTTAAATGGCTCCTCTCCAAAAACACAGAAGTTGGAGTTGCGTGTGTATTAAGACTTAAGATGTCTCTCAATGCAAAAGCAAACTTGTCACTAGAAACCACAGACAGATCATGGGTCAACAACTTTCATATCATTCATACTTCATGGGATCTTCCTTTACATAGGTTTGAAGGAGTCAGAAACATCTTCTCAAGTCAGGGAGTTTCTATCTTCTTTACCTGGTATCAATTAACTCAGAAAGAAAAAACAAAAATTTACCTTTTCTTGAGAAAAAGCAGAGAAGTCAGAAGCCAGACAATTTTTTTAAATATCATTTTTAAAAGATTTTACTTATTTATTTGAGAGAGAGAAAAAAAACGAGCATGGGGGAAGGGCAGAGGGAAAGGGAGAAGCAGACTCCCTGCTGAGCAGGGAGCCCAACACGGGGCTTAATCCCAGGACCTTGAGATCACAACCTGAGCAGAAGGCAGATGCTTAACCGAGTGAGCCACCCAGGCGCCCCTTAAATATCATTTCCATTGAGATAAATTTATACACAATAAAATTTGCCAATTTAAGTGTACAGTTTTCTGAGTGTTGACAAATGTATTTGGTCATGTAACCATCACTGCAGTCATGATTATTTCCATTGCGCCCAAGAGATCTGCCTCTTGTGCCCTTTGGCAGTCCTGCCACCTACTATCTTTGGGCAACCACTCACTTGCTTTCTGTTACCAGTTTTGCCTCTTCTAGAATTTTATATGAAGGGAATCACTTCACTACATAGTCTTTGGCACCAGCTTTTCATGCAGCATAATGCCTTTGAGATTCATCCATATCATTGGTAGATGTTCCATTTTATTCTTGACTAGTATTATTTTGCATAGAAATACTCCAATTTGTTGATCCATTTAGCATTTATCAGTCAATAGACATTTCGCTTGTCTCCAGTTTTTGTTTCTGATGAAAGAAGCTATCATGGAAATCTCAATACAGGTCTTTATATGGGCATATCTTTCTATTTTTCAACTAATCTAAGAGTCAAATGATGGGTCATATAGTATATGCACATATACCTTTACATGAAAATGCCAAACTTTTCAAAAGTGGCTGTATCATTTTGCATTCTTAGAAGCAGTGTATGAAACTTCAGTTGTTACATAGTCAACAACACTTAGTATAATCAGCCATATTCATTTTAGCCATGATGGTATGTGTGTACTGTAATCCTCATTGTGGTTTTAATTTGCATTTTCCTAATGACTATTGTTATGTACTTATTTTCCATGCATATATCTTCTTTGGTAAAGTGTTCAAATGTTTTGCCCAACTTTTATTGGAATGTATGTCTTATTAAAAAACTGAGTTGTAAAAAATTTTTACATATCCTAAATTTTAGCGTACATATATTTTGCAAATACTTTGTCCTAGTCAATGATTCGCCTTTTAATTTTCTTAATACTGCCTTTTTTGGCACTTTTTGACATTTTAAAATTTTATTTTTGAATAATTTTACATTTACATAGCGTGGCAATGATCAAGTTCCCCAATACTCTATATTCAGCTTCCTCTAGTTTTAACATTTTACATAACCATGGTACATTTATAAAAACTATGAGAATAGCAGGGGCTCTTAACTGAGGATTGTTGAACAATCATCTTGAAGTAGTTAAGAAAATACTGAACACAACTTCCAGAGTTAATCATTCTCATTTATACACTTCCTTCAGTCCAAACATTTGACTTCTTCCTAAAAGCACACTTATTATTAGTTGGGCAGTCAACTCTATTTAGCAGGACAGGGAACTTGGATATACAGATGTGACCCTGCCCAGGAAGAACTCAGATTGATGAGGGGGGTGTGTGTGGCGGGGGAGGGTGTGCACGCATGTGCACACTCATGCATCAGCATACTTTATGACATCTGAGCTATATTCTAGGTGAACATCAAAACACTAGAGAACAAAATGTTTCAAAAATATGTTACTTTTACCTAATTCCAAAATAATAGCACAGTTTTCAAAACAAACAAACTAGGAGATTAGCACTGCTCTAACACTATTAACTAACCTACAGACTTTAGTCCTATTTCACGGCTTTTCTACTTTCCTTTTTCTGTTCCAAGATCTAATTCGAGATACCACATGGAATTTAGTCATCATGCCTCCTTGGTCTTTCTCAGTCTGTGACAATTATCCAGTGTTTCCTTTTTCTTATGACTTAAACACTTTCGCAGAGTATTGATCAGGTGTTTTGTGCAGTGTCCCTCATTTGGGGTTTGTCTGATGTTTTCTCCTGAATAGATTGAGGTTATGCATTATTGTGAATAATACCACCAAGGTGATGTGCTCTTCTCATACCAGCAGTACATGGTATCAACATGATTTATTACTGGTGATGTTAACCTTGATCAGTTGATTAAGGTGATGTGTACTAGCCCTCTCCACCACAAAGTTAATATTTTTTCCTTTCTAGTCTCTATTAATCAAAAGTGATTCACTAAGACAAGCCCAATGCAGGAGGTGAAGTGTTGAACTCCACCTCCTGGTGGGAGGATAACCAAAGAATTTGTGGACATATGCTAAAAGCTCCAAAGCAATTAATGACTATTTGGGAGAAGATACATTGAGGCTATGCAAAGATCATGTTTCTCCTTGGAGTTTTGGTCACTAATCAGAGAACTTATCTATGAATCTTGCCTGCAGCAATTATTACTGTGGCGTCCCAATGATAATTATCTACTACCATTTATCTATTGTTATGACTTGGAATTATTCTGTAAAGAATGTTTGTTCCTTTTCCCCTACTTATTTATTTAGTCAGTTGTTCATTTCTATCAGTATGAGCTCATAAACATTTATTGCATTATTTGATTTATAATCCAATTCTATCATTATTATTGTTATTATTATTAAATCATTCCAGATTTGGTCATTGGAAGCCCTTTCAGGTAGATACAGCATATTTTTGACCTGATCCTATTTTTTTTTTTTTTACTTTTTAAAAGCAACAGTAATAAAGTATGTCATACATTACAACAATAGTCAAGTATTAGCTCAGCATTTTCTTCCTTTCTATATTCTACAGAATGCTCCAGGCTCATGTCATATTTTCCCTCCTTTAATCGTAGAGTCAGCCATTTCTTCAGTGTTCCTGAGTTCTCTTACTGAAGAATGATATTTAGAATCTAAGATATGGAAGCTGTGTGTACTGATTGCTACTGGAGTATCACTGCTTCTGGTCTTCTCAGTGAACAGATCTAGGTAACTGCACATATATATATGTACATGTCTTCCTTGATCTATCTATTAATCATCTATCTATCTGTTTCTATCTCTGTTTCTCTGTATCATCTCTATTTCTATCATTAGCTCTGTATAATAAAGATGAGGCCATACTGCTATCTCTGATTTTAATACAGTGCCACTGAGTTCATCTGAACTTTCACCCTTGCTAATCTGTAATTTTTCTCTGACAGCAAGGAATCTGTTTGTCATGATTTAGAATCCATTTTTTATGTGTTCAAGCCTAGAATACATGTAAATTATTTGAAGAATTGATAGCCTCCACCCTATGAGAAAAAAATAAACCAACTAGAGTACAGTTTTTAGATTTTTATGTACAATTCCTTGGGTTTTTAGTCTTATGGTATTCAATCAAAATTATATTTTCCAAAATCATTAGGCCAGCCACTTTATTCTCCACCCCTTTTAGTGAACTGACTTTCTTCTCATAATTAAATGTTTGTGTTTATATTCTTTGTCACTTGCATATTCTTTGTTCTCAATATTGCTTCATCTGATATAGCTATATTAGCTTATTTTAATTTTCTATCCTTTTAACCTATCTGTATCTTTATGTTTATTTTTTTCCATATAGATAGCATAAGATTGGGTGTTCCATTACTATTAAATTTGACAATATGAGTCTTTTCATTGGAATATTTAGATCATTTATATCCATTTTGAGTATCAGTAAAACTGGGTTAAAATCTTCCATATGATATTTATTTTCTGTCACATCTTTAAAAAATATTTTTACCAGTTTTTGCCTACTTTTAACTTTTCTAAGATCTTTTTCTCACAAATGCCTTGTTAGTTATGCTTTTTTAAACAAAGAGGTTTCTTTAAAGCAGAAGTTGTCAATGAATGGTCATTGGATCACTAAAATCAGTATCACTTGGCAATTTGTCAATGTAATCAAATTCTCAGCCCCCACTCCAGACCTAGGAGAATAAGAAACTCTGAGTTTGGGCCAAAAGTATGTCAATTTAATAAGCCCTCCAGGTTATTCTGATAAACTTTAAATCTTTAGAACATCTGCTCTAGCTTTATAATATGTATTTTTAACTTAGCATACTTCAAATAATATTATGCTACTTCATTAAAGTATGAGAGCTTTACAGCAATATGCTTCCATTACTTCCCACTCATCCTTTATTCTGTTGTCATCACTCATTTTCATTCTGCATATGTTCTAAAACCCACAATATTATTATTATTGCTTTTAAAAGTCAATTTTATTTTAAAGATATTAACAAGTAAGAAAAATATCTTTCATTTTGCACATATATTTGCCATTTCTATGACTCTCTATCCCTTTGTGTAGATCTAAACTTTATTTTTGGGGGGGATCCAAAATTTAATTTGTAATAATTCTTCTACCTTCAACATTTTTTTGTAGTGTTTATCTTCTGGGGATGAATTCTCTTACTTTTGATTATCTGAAAAAGTCTTTATTTTGCCTTTTAAAATCATTTATATTATTAATTATAATTAATGTCTGATATATATTATTACTACATAATAGCTTTTATTAATTGTTACATTTCTTATTAATTTTTTTGTTATGGTTGTTATACAACATTGACTAGAGTTTCTCTATTTATGAGTGTCCAATTTACAGAACACTATTATGGGAAGTTTCCCCCAAAGATCTATGTAGACATTGACACTCCAGGCCTCCCTCTGTACAACTGAGTCCCCTCTTGTGGATTGAGAATCTTTAAATACTTCAAGTCCCCCTAAAGAGGCATGAAATTGCATGTTCTAGCAAGGTAGCCACAGGGTGGAATCTCTAAGTGAGCTTGAGCCTATGGAGAAATTTACAGAGTTTCCCTCAGAGGACCCAGAACATGATTGCACTGGCTTGAAGGACCCAGAGAGGACTCTTTGGGTTGCCAGAGCCACACCAAAGCCCAGGAACTGCCCTTGCCCTATCTGGAAACACTGGTGGAAAAAGTTGGCTCCATCCAAGTGATCTCAGAGTTTTCTACCTCACCTCAGAACCCCAAAACTGACATTGCTGAAAAAAGGATGCCAGTGACCTAGCTGAGCTTCTAGTAAAATCACTGGTCCCTTCCAGGGCCCAGACAACTCTTGTGGTGGGATGGAAGACCCAAGAGTTTCCCCCAGCACCACCAGAGGTATGAAAAAAATTTTAAATCTACTTGATGGCTCAGGATCCACTTTTGCCTTCCTGGAAAAGTTGAATTAAGTGTTACCCCCTGCCTGAGTGTCCATAGAATTTTCAACCTCATTTCAGAGCCCAGAGCTAATTTGGGTATTTTAATTGCTAGTTGACTGCAGATACAAGATTCAAACGACAGAGAGGAGAGAGTTAGAATCAACATGTCCTAACATATACCAAGAACACTTAAAGGTTTCCATAGTCAGTGACATTCTTTGCCCACAAGCAAAATAAGTCAAGAAAATGTTTGTGTTTTTTTGAAAGCTGGATTAAAAAATCATCTCCTTTGAAAATTCAAAACCATAGACCTTCCTTCGCATGGATTTGGCATTTAAATTTATACCACCCATGTTGTCTGGAAAACTGTCAACCAATATATTAGTATATAGTGGCCTAAGGGTTAGGAAACCCATTATGGATGTGAGAGAAGTAAATGCAAATTATGTCAAGTGGAAAAGAACTCTACTAGGCCCCACGAGGATAAGCACAAATACATCATTGTTAAATACAAGTTCAAAATCCAAGATTCAAAACATATAAGGACAAAAGTGACATTGTACAGGAGTTAGAAAAACAACATACAGAAGAATGAGATTTTCAAATTTTAAAAATAAGAATAAGAAATAGAGAATATAAAACAAATAGTTTTCAAATAGAAAAAAGAAACAAGATACCATATTTTAAAAGACCAAGAAGATTTGAAAAGAAGTGAAAAGAAGTTAAAAATGTAATAATTGAAACAAAAAACTCTCAGTGGATCTTTTAACAGAAGATTAATTATATAGAGATACTTAGTAAACAGGAAGTGTATCTAAATAAGTTACTAAGAATGTACACAGTAAGAAAATGTGATGGAAAATGTGAAAAGATTGACATTCATAGAGGATGGAATATGGTCCATAAAGTTCTACTTACAGTTATAGAGGGATACAATAGTCTTAATGGGAGAAAAGCAAATAACACCTGAAAGTGTTCCTGAGCTGAAAAAATATAAATCCTCAGTGAAACTGAAATAGGTTAAATGAACATAGGCCCACAGCCAGAACTACTTTAATGAAAAAGCAGAACTCAGAAGACAAAGATGAAATATTGAAACCAACCAGAAGCAGGAAAATACAGGCTATGTACAAAGGAATATCAGTTAGACTACAGATGTTTTAGTAAACAGCCAGAACACAATGGAAAAATCTCTCTACAATGTTGAAAGCAACTGTGTATCAAGATAGAATTTTAAACCCAGGCAAGCTATAGTTCAGTAGTGTATGTGAAATAAAAAGAAATTTAGCTACAATCAAAGCAGGGAATTTAGATAAGGAAGCCTAAAGGTGACTAAAGACCTAAAATATTGAAAGAACACTACAACTAAGCTTCACTTAATGGAGTTATATAGAGCCTTACACAGAAAAGCTATGTAATATATATTCTTTTCAAGAACGCACAGAATACTTATGTATACTGACATATACTTGGCCATAAAACCAATCTGAACAATTTTCAAGGAATCTGAGATATTAAATTAAGTCTTTAAAAATAATAAAATTTAGACATATATTAAGGACAAAAAAAGAGCAAAAAATATACCACATTAGTATATTAAGAGGAAATAAACACTTCTAAATAACTCAAGATCCAATTAATGATAGTAGAAATCACAAAATCTAAAAATAAAGCAAAATCAAACATGTTATACTTCGAAGTATGTGGATGCAGATCAATTAATACCTAAAGGAAATTTTATAAATTGAAATGACCAATTAGCTAATAATGATTAAATGTTAAAATCCTAAGCATTCAAAATTTTAAAATATCATCTAAGTAATATTGAAAGTATGGTATAACAACAAACTATTAAAGATTCTACTTTTTAAATTTTCAAACTACCTTTTGAGGCAGATAATAATTTCATTTTGCAAACAAGGAGTCTGAGGCACAGAGAGATTACATAACATGAACAAGGACACAGAACTTGGTAAATGCAGAGTGAGGGTTCGAATAAGTAGACTGGTTGCAAAGACCATAATCTTATTCACTAATGTGTTTTGTACGTTGGTTGAAAGAACAGTAAAATAAGCCTCTGATGGTAAAACAAAACAAAAAAAAACAGGAAAAATATAGATAAGGACAGAAATTAATAAAATATAAAAGACTCAGATATAACTACAAATGTGACAAAAGTCAAATATTATAATGCTACAATTACTGTATGCCTTAAATTTTAAATTTTTGATGAAATAAATATTTCTTGGAAAAACATAACTCATTTAAATTGAGTGAAGACGAAATAGAAAGCCTGAATAGACCTACACAAATCAGTCAGCAAGTGAAATGTAACCTGAAACAAACACATATACACAGGGACAAAACACTGTAAGAAGTTTTAGAAACAATTTTATCAAAAATTATAGGAATAATAATGTTACACAAACTTCCAGGGGGAAGAAAAACAATGTATTTTACAAGGCTTATAACCTGGTTAACAATTAAAAAATGTACAATATAGGAAAAGCACATTAGAGATAATGAATAAATGCAAAAATCTTTTAAAATTTTAGCTATTTCAATTTAGTAGTGCAATAAAATACATAAAATGACAAATTGAGTTTATTGAATAAATTCAAGAATATTTAAATATTAGAAATTTAATAATGAAATACAGCACATGAATAAGGGGAAAATCATAATCATTGAAAATGTGCAGATATTTTATGAATTAATTCCAATTTATGATAAAACTCTTAAAAATTGAAATATGAAAGAAACTTCCTCATGAGAAAATGTCATACAAATACAGTGAGATATATTCAACAAAGTAACTGACCAGCACCCTTCAAAAGCATCAAATCATGAAAGACAAGTAAAGGCTGAGGAATTTTCCGATTAGAGGAGGATAAGGAGATGCAACAACTAAATGTAATTAGTCACAGACCTGATTAAATTCATATAAGAGCTATAGTTTAGTTAATAGTGTTGTACCAATATTAATTTCTTGATTTTGGTAATTGTACTATCATTATGTAAAGTGTTACCATTGGTGCATGCTGGGTGCAGGATATACAGAACTTTGTTATTTTCGTAAATATTTGGTAAGGATACAATTATTTCCAAAAAATTGAAAATAATTTAAAAATAAGAAACAAGGTACTGGTGCTTGCTGTCCATTTTAAACACGAGAACTGGAGATTCCAGCCAGCAGCTGGCAAAGAAGAAATAAAAGTTACAAGGAAAGCTAAAAAAGAAATACAACTCTCATTTGTAATGATAGCATTGTCTACATCTGGGTACTTTTGACATTTCGGGCAGGATATTGTTGTGAGGGTAGTATCCTGTACATTGTAGAATGTTGAATAGCATCTTTGACCTTTACCCACTAGATGCCAGCAACCCCCTGTTTGTGACAACAAAAAGAGTCTCTAGATATTATTGCCAATGTCCCTTGGGGTGCAGAATCACCCCCAACTTAGAATTGCTGGTATATGTGAAAATCTAAGGGAATCTTCAGATAAATTCCTAGATTGATAAGAAGAATTGTACTATCTTCAGTTAATCAAGTACAGTTAATCAAGTACAGTTAATCAAGTTTGCTGATGTAAGATTGTTGTGCAATGAATATAAAATTACGGTTACACAATGAGTAAGTTCTAGAGATCTGCTGCATAACATATAGTAACAATACAGTATCGTGCACTTAAAATGTTCTTACCACAAAAACAAACGAACAAAACCAAACAAACAAAATCCCGGAGGGATGCAAAGAAACCTCTGGAGGTAAAAGATATGTTTATTACCTTGATTATGGTGACAATATCACAGCTGTATGCATAAGTCCTAACTTATCCAGTTGTAAACATTAAATGTGTAGGTTTTTTGTATATCAGTTATACCTCAATAAAGCTTTAAAAAACATACCTTTACACAATGTTCATAACAGCTTTATTAGTAATAGCCCATTTGGAAATTGCCCAGATTTGGTAAATGGTCGATGGTAAGTGGTTAAACAAACTTTGGTACTGCCTTGCAATGGAATACTCCTCAGCAAAAAAAAAAGAGAGAGAGAGAGAGAAAGGAACGGACTATTGATATATAACAGTTTGGATGGATCTCAGTGCATTATGCTGAGGGAAAAAAAAGCCAAATTCAAAAAGTTACATACCATATAATTCAATTTATTTATCTTTCTTAAAATGACAGTTAAAAAATGGAGAACAGATCAACTGTTACTATGTTTCCCTAACAGGCAAGGGGAGCGTATGACTTTAAGAGGGTATCTCCAGGGAGTTCCTTTGTAGTGACAGAACAGTTCTGTATCAGGACTATGATGATCATTTTATGAATCTGTTTTTTCTTATATCTTATTTTATTTAAATTCAATTAGTTAACATAGTGTATCATTAGTTTCAGATGTAGAGTTCAGTTAATCAGTTGCATATAACACCCAGTGCTCATTACATCACCTGCCCTCCTTAATGCCCATCACCCAATTTCCCCATCCCCCAACCCACCTCCCCTCCAGCAACCCTCAGTTTGTTTCCTATAGTTAAAAGTCTCTTATGGTTTGTTTCCCTCTCTGATCTCGTCTTATTTTATTTTTCCCTCTCTTCCCCTTCGTGATCCTCTGTTTTGTTTCTTTTTTTAAAAAAAGATTTTATTTATTTATTTGACAGAGAGAAAGACAGCGAGATAGGGAACACAAGCAGGGGGAGTGGGAGAGGAAGAAGCTTGCTTCCCGCCAAGCAGGGAGCCGGATGAGGGGCTCGATCCCAGGACCCTGGGATCATGACCTGAGCTGAAAGCAGACGCTTAACGACTGAGCCACCCAGGCGCCCCTTCTCTGTTTTGTTTCTTAAATTCCACATATGAGTGAAACCAGATGCTAGTTGTCTTCGTTTTATGAATCTAAACAGTGGATAAAAATGCATGAAGCTATATACAGAGATGTACAAAATTGAGTTTATGCAAAAACTTTTTTTTTAAATTTTTTTATGCAAGAACTTTTAGAAGAGATTTTTCAATGATCTACACAATGCAGAATAAAACACAAGTGAAAGTTATAAACTGGTCATTTATTTAAATGGAACTCAAATAACCAAAGGTATACAATTTTGTAGTAATCAGTGAGTTAAAAATTAAAACCACAATGAAATGTTATTTCATAACCAGTACACCAGAAAATGTTGAGTCTGACAATACCAGTGTTAACTTATATAGAGAGCAATGTGTTAAATTGCATACACTCTGGGTAAATTATTACAAGCACTTTATATTTCTATTTGCTAATATCTAATTAACATGGCAGTTAGCAAGACTTATGACTAGGTGATTTCTCTCCCAGGAATTGTTCAAACATCTCATATTAGTCTTAGTTCAAAGTAGCTGTCTTCACTATGAAAATTAACCTATTGTCATTCATATTGTAAATATATTTGGTATGTTTTTACAGTGCAAAAAATTAATTTATATATAATCTAGTTTCTATCTTTATTAAATTCTATTATCAATTCTATGCTGCCCCTACAAAAAGACTTTGCCTTATTTTCACTATTCTTTGGAACAAATTAAACTGCACTGATTCCTTTTATGTTGGTAGTTTTGTTACAGGTGAGAGTCTGCATTGTGTGAATGGAGGTCTAGGTCCCTAGCGAATTCCTAGCGAATATTTACGTGGGGATCTGCGCTGGTAGATAGTCAGAAGGAAAGTAGCAAGCACAAAGCAGTTTATTAAAGTGAAAATACACTCTCAAGGTAGGAAAGCGGGCAGGTTCCAAAAGGTGGAACCAACCCCTACGTTGTTTTGGGATTGGATATTACTGGGTCTTTCTGGGCTGGGAAGAGCTGTGAGTGCAGTGGGGTGGTCTCCAGAGAGGCTGTTTCCAATCATTTAGGAGACTCCTGCCAAATGATTGGGTTAGGAGGGGGAGTTTTTGACCCTACAAGGTTTGAACCATCAGGGCAGCCTTTCTCCATGGTGAGGGGGTGGGGCAGTGGAGGTTGGGGAGGCTGTTCCTGCATGCAAATGCATTATAATGAGTCTAGGAATTACCCTGGGGCAGAGGTAGAGGAGGAGAGTGCATTTTCTTTTTCTTTTCTTTTTTTTTTTTAAGAATTTATTTATTTATTTGACAGAGAGAGAGATAGCGAGAGCAGGAACACAAGCAGGGGGAGTGGGAGAGGGAGAAGCAGGCTTCCCACTGAGCAGGGAGCCCGATATGGGGCTCGATCCCAGAACCCTGGGATCATGACCTGAGCCGAAGGCAGACGCTTAAGACTGAGCCACCCAGGCGCCCCAAGGAGAGTGCATTTTCCACACCTGTAGCTTTAGATCTGTCTTGGAAGCCACAAGGTCAGGATGTTGTGCCCCCAGGCTTTTAATGTGTAGCTTATTTATCACTGTCCTTGTCTTCAGCTCCTGTCTCTATCATTCCCCTTCAGTGACTTGGGAATCTACCTCCAGGTGTTCCTTCCACTGCTCAGGTCTAGCTAACAGTTTCGCCCATGCCAGGGTTTAAATTTTAATTATATTGTATTTAGCAAAATATTTTTTTGGTTTTTTTCCTAATATACCCTGTAGGTGTATTTTTTTTTCTATTCTCTATCATTTTGTTCTTTATTTCCACCAAATTAGCTTAACTAGTTGGTTGTCTATTTTATTTTTTCCATTTGCATTTTTAAAGAACCACATCATTGATTTGTTCAGATTTTCTGTTTTCTCATTCATTGATTTCAGCAATTATTTAGTTTCTTCCTCCAACTTTCTTTGGTTTATTTTTTCTATACTTTCAAAAAAAATTTTTCGGTTTAATGGTCAATAAATTTGCATCTGTTCTTAATTTGTATTGTAAATATTTAAAGCTATATATTTTCCCTCTCCAGAGTGTAATCCATCAATTCTAGTACATAATATTTCCATATCAGTATTTTCCAGATATTCTGAAATATTAGTTTTTGTTTATTGTTTTACTTAAATGTTTTTAAAGGTATTTAAAAATTTTCCATTGTTTTGTTTCCGTTTCAGAATAGGTCACTTTACTGTTTGGGGAAAATATTTTGCTTTTTCTTTGTATTCAAGTGATTAAGGTGTTCTTTTGTACCCTTGAAAAGAAAATCTGCTTTATATTTTTATAGAATAGAGTCTAATAAATCAGTTTGATTTCTCTTATATTTACCTATTTTTTTCTATTTGGTTTTTATGTGCTGATGGAAATAAATTATCTTCTGATTAATCTTTGTTTCTATATTTCTCCTGGCATTTCCTGTAGTTTTTATTTATAAATATTGAAATTCTACTGTTTGATTTTAAAATCATTATTAAAATTTCCTCCTCATTTCAACTATCATTATTCTATTTCAACTTTTAGTGTTTTTATTGTTTTAAATTAATTTTTATTAATATTGATACCAGGTTATTTGGAAGAAAAATACTTATGATAGAATTTCATGATTCTATTAACTCTATTTTTAGAGTGCCTCTCTTTTGTCTTGAGAAAGCTTTTTCCCACATTAAGTTCAAACTGTTGATATAAAATTATGCTCCTTTTCAATTGCATTTTTCAGATATCTTTTTTTTAGATATATTTTTGACCATCCTTTTCCTCTCAGACTTCCTGTATTAGTCATAACTATATCTCATATTTAACTAACATTTTTTTCCCTTTGAACAGCTGATTACAAATGTGTGTGTGTGGGTGGGTGTGTGTAGGAATGTGTATATATGTATATGCTTGGTCTGATATGCTTGGCTTTAATTATATCACCTCATATTATGTTTGTACTGTATAATTCTTCCTTTTAATCTTCCTTTAAAGTATTTGATTTGCATTTCTTTGTCTTATTTTCTGTATGTGAGTTTTCCTTCTGACAATTTGAAGGGGGCTTATATTCAGGACTTAGTTCTTCTTGTGATTATATTTATTGCTTTATATGTCCTATCAGCTTTTCTTTTTTAAATTTTTTAAATTTTTTATTTAAATTTAATTAGCCAACATATAGTACATCAGCTTTTCTAAAATGCTGTATTTTGGTTATTTCATGTGAATGATAAGGACAACATAAATAATTAATAATTTCTATTTTCTCCTACCCATTCTAACTCTAGGTTTGGTTGGCCCTATTGTTTTTTGTATTTATTTATATAACAATATTTAAGTCTGGCCTCACATTAGAATTTTCAAGGGTGGGGTGTGGAGGGAAGGCCTTTTAAAATACGGTGTTGTCGAAGCTTACACCCGAAGATTATGGTTGTCTGAGTTGGAGCCTGTGAGTTATCATTTATAAAATTCCTAGTGATGCTAATGTGTAGCTAATGTTGAAAACCAGTCAGTGGATAATTTTTAGAGCTTTAATTAAAATGCATCCTCCTCAGTCTCTATTCTTGGATATGGGTCTGCTGTTCTTTGCAAGTAGCAAATCTCTTGAGTTCACAGTGAGGCAGTGACAGCTGTGACAGTTCATCTGTGTATCTGTGTGTGCATCTGCATGTTTGTGTGTAGACTTCTTTTTTAGTATGAGTTAGCCATTAAAGCTTGTCAAATGACAACAGTTGGTAGGTCCAGGGCGTTTGCTGCTCTGTGTCTTCTTCACCTGGCAACCCCTGCTACCTGCTTTTTGTAGTAGTTTGGGCATTTGCTTATAAAGATGCCCCCAACCCATCCCCTGTCTCTCAATACTACTAAACAAGTTTCAAGGAGACTGTCCCAGCAAGTTCATGCAGCACAACCTTGGAATTTTAAGCAGGAAATCCTTGGTTTGGACCCTGTTTTAGAGGCCTATTTGGTTTATTTGATCTGAAAAATCTGCTGATTCTGTGTCCTCTACGGTAGTCTTTTTCACCTAGTACATATGGTTGCCCTTTTCACACAGTGTGTGTAGAGATATAGATCTGTGCTGCTTCAATAAAGATATATATGTATATGTATATATATTAGAGAGAGAGAGCAAGCATGCGGTGGGGGAGAGGGGCAGAAGGAGAGGGAGAGAGAGAATCTTAAGCAGGCTCCACTCCTAGCTCGATCCCAGGACCCTGAGATCATGACCTGAGCCTAAATCAAGAGTCAGACGCTTAACTGACAGAGCCACCCAGGTGCCCCTTGTTTACTATTTTAATAAAAGATACAAATAAAACTGAAAAGTGTTATTCAAACTTATTTTTTCAATAATATTTTTAAGTTTTTATTTACTTGTTTATTATTTAGTTTTTACAGATTTTATTTATGTCAGAGAGAGAGAGAGCACACAAGCGGGGGAGCGGCAGGCAGAGGGAGAAGCAGGCTCCCCGCTGAGCAAGGAGCTGATGCGGGACTCGATCCCAGGACCCTGGGATCATGACCTGAGCCTAAATGAAGAGTCAGACACTTAACGGACTGAGCCACCCAGGCATTCTAAATTTTTACTTAATTCTAGTTTTATTTTATTCTAGTTAACACAGTGCAATATTAGTTTCAGGTGTACAATTTAGTGATTCAACACTTAGATACAAGACCCAGTGCTCATCACAAATTTCCTCCTTAATCCCCAGCCCCTATTTAACCCATTCCACTCACCCACCTCCCCTCTGATAACCATCAGTTTGTTCTCTATAGTTAAGAGTCTGTTTCATGGTTTGCCTCTCTCTCTCTTCTTTTTCCCAGTGATCCTTTATTTTGTTTCTGAAACCAGACAGGGAGACAAACCGTAAGATCATGGGATCATGACCTGAGCTGAAAAAAAATTTTTTTTTAAGATTTTATTTATTTATTTGACAGAGAGAGACACAGCGGGAGAGGGAACACAGGCAGGGGGAGTGGGAGAAGGAGAAACAGGCTTCCTGCTGAGCAGGAAGCCCAATGCAGGGCTCGATCCCAGAACCCTGGGATCATGACCAGAGCCGAAGGCCGACGCTTAAGGACTGAGCCACCCAGGTGCCCCAAGAGCCTCTTAATCATAGGAAACAAACTGAGGGTTGCTGGAGGGGTGGGAGGTGGAGGGATGGGTTAACTGGATGATGGACATTGGGAGGGTATGTGATATAATGAGCACTGGGTATTATATAAGACTGATGAATCACAGACCTGTACCCCTGAAACAAATAATACATTATGTTAATTAATTGAATTTAAATTTTTAAAAATTCCACATATGAGTGAAATCATATGGTATTTGTCTTTTTCTGACTGACTTATTTCACTTAGCATAATTCTCTGTAGCTCCACAACCTCATTGCAAATGGTAAGATTTCATTCTCTTATAAAAGAGGCTGAGGGGCACCTGGGTGGCTCAGTTGTTGAGCGTCTGCCTTCGGCTCAGGTCATGATCCCAGGGGCCTGGGATCGAGCCCCACATCGGGCTCCCCACTCAGCCAGGAGCCTGCTTCTCCCTCTCCCACTCCCCCTGCTTATGTTCCCTCTCTCACTGTGTCTCTGTCAAATAAATAAAATCTTTTTTTTTTTTAAAAAAAGGCTGAGTAATATTCCATTATATATTTAGATATAGCTGTCTATAGATATATATCACATCTTCTTTATTCATTCTTCCATTGATGGACATTTGGGCTCTTTCCATAATTTGGCTATTGCTGATAATGCTACTATAAACATCAGGCTGCATGTGTCTCTTCCAGTCAGTATTTTTGTATCCTTTGGGTAAATACCTGATAGTACACTTGCTGGATCATAGGGTAGTTCTATTTTTAACATCTTGAGGAACCTCCATACTGTTTTCCAGCATGGCTGCACCAACTTTGCAGTCCCACCAACAGTGTAAGAGGGTTCCCTTTCACCACATCCTCTCTAATCCCTGTTGTTTCTTGTGTTGTTGATTTTAGCCATTCTGACAGGTGTGAGGTGATATCTCATTGTAGTTTTGATTTGTACTTGCCTGATGATTAGTGATGTTGAGCATGTTTTCATGTGTCTCTTGGCCATCTGTATGTCTTCTTTGGAGAAATGTCTCTTCGTGTCTTCTGCCCATTTTTTAATTGGATCATTTGTGTTTATGATACTGAGTTTTATAAGTTCTATGTATATTTTGGATACTAACCCTTTATCAGATATGTCATTTGCAAATACCTTCTCCCATTTGGGGTTGCCTTTTAGTTTTGTTGTTTCCTTTGCTGTGCAGAAACTTTTTATTTTGATGAAATCCCAATAGTTTATTTTTGCTTTTGTTTCCCTTGCCTCTGGAGACGTATCGAAAAAGAAGTTGCTTGGGTCAATGTCAAAAAGGTTGCTGCCTGTGTTCTCCTCTAGGATTTTAATGATTTCTGGTATCCCATTTAGGTCTTTCATCCATTTTGAATATATTTTTGTGTATGATGTAAGAAAGTGGTCCAGTTTCATTCTATTGCATGTGGCTGTCCAGTTTTTCCAACGCCATTTGTTGAAGAGACTGTCTTTTTCCCTTTGGATATTATTTCCTGCTTTGTAAAAGTTTACTTGGCCAGATAGTTGTGAGTCCACTTCTGGGTTTTCTATTCTAGTTTTGTGCCAGTACCATACTGTTTTGATCACTGTAGCTTTGTAATATAACTTGAAGTCCAGAATTGTGATGCCTCCAGCTTTGCTCTTCTTTTCCAAGGTTGTTTTGGCTATTTGGAGTCTTTTGTGGTTCCATACAAATTTTAGGATTGTTTGTTCTAGCTCTGTGGAAAATGCTGTTGGTATTTTGATAAGGATTGGATTAAATGTGTAGGTTGTTTTGCACAGTATAGACATTTTAACAATATTTTTTTCAACAATAATTTAATTATGGCCAGGGAAATTGTGAACTATCTAAATATTTTTGCCCAATAAATATTCTTACCTGTGTTGGGTATATATATGCATGTTTGAAAGTTATCATTTTCGGGACGCCTGGGTGGCTCAGTCGGTTAAGCGGCTGCCTTCAGCCCAGGTCATGATCCCAGGGTCCTGGGATCGAGTCCCACATCGGGCTCCTTGCTCAGCAGGGAACCTGCTTCTCCCTCTCTCTCCCTCTCCTTGTGCTCTCTCTGTCAAATAAATAAAATCTTTAAAAAAAAAAAAGTTACCATTTTCACTGAAAATTCACTAAAAAGACAGCAAAAAGAATGTTCACTAGGAACTTGAGCCAAGATTTTCTAAAGACAAAGGTATGTTATATTGTTTTCTAGAAGTACCAAGGTAATGTAAAGCAAGTCAGAGAAGATAGGAGGTGAGGAAGAAGCAATGAATTCATGGGTATATGATACTGTCCAGGGCTGCAGGGTTTCCTTTGGTTTACCTATCTATAGACACTATAACGCAGAAACCATCTTTATCTGCATGTGTCACAGTCATCTTAAATCAATAGCTGTAAAACCCATCTCAAAATCCACTAAGTGAGATTCTCCTAATTCGATGTTGCAAAACCACCCCATAACCTAAGCCAGAAATGTTGGAGGTACTTCTTCTTCATGTAAGGTATGATTCTACATCCTACAAACCCCTTTACTTTGTTTTCTTCTATTTGTACCCACTGCCACTATCCTATGTTGTGGTAATACCATTTAACAGTTGCAAATAACCTCTTCACTAAAATTCTTGCTTGGAATATTCAATTATCTGACATGTCTCAGTAATTTGAAAATGCAGATCTGATCCCCTCTTTCTAATATCTACTTACTGATTTTTGGATAAACTAAAACTTAATATTGTTCATTAGGAAGTTCATTATTAGGCAGGGTGTACTTACCCTTCCATCTGCATTCCTTTTTAGAAGTTTTCACCCTTGGTCATAGGTATTACCTATGAGCAATATAAATGATATTCAACTCCTCACAAGTGCAAATATCTCTTTCAACTTTGAAACTTACAACAACTTTAGCAATTAGGCTTAAAACAAAAATAATGTAAATGTTATAAATTATGGATCAAGAACTTAATGTGGAATTAATAATTATTAGCAACATCCAGGCCAGTTAGTCAAAAAAAGATTGGAATTGATATTTTTTGCCAATTATATTTGTATTAATTCTCCATTTAATACACTATTAATTAAATTTCTAATCTATTATACTAATCATATTTGTAATTCACACAAGTTGAGGAAGGTGGAGGATATATTACTTAGATGACAAAAAATATACCAGCATGATGCAGGGAAGATATTACCTTGGTGCTTTCCACCTCGAGGGAAGTCTGAATACAAAGAAACCACTGAAACAAGAGTAAACTGGAAAAAAAAAAATAGAGGAGGGCATCAGTCATCAGATTTAAAGATATCCAAAAATTCCAGAAGCAGAAGGAATAGAAGAAACTGAATGCCTGGCAATATTTTGATTTGTAGCTACATATTTTACCTTGTTGGGTGCTAGATATTTTTCATTCCTAATAATATTCTTGAGGTTTATTCTGGGAAGCAGTTATTTGAGAACAGTTTGATAATTTTGTATCTTGCTTTTAAGCTTTTTTAGCTTTAGCGTAGGGCTAATTTTGTCTCCCTGCTGACGCACAACGCTCAGGCCTCTATCCAAGCCCCAAGTTTTCACACACTGGCTGATGAGAAGAGGAATTATTCTGGCCCTGTGTGTGATCTCCAATTATTGTTTCATCTATCTTTCCAGGCTTCAGGGATTTTTTTTACCCACATGCCTTTTCTTTTTTTAATTAAGCTTTTAATTTTGAGATAATTGTAGATTCATAAGCAATTGGAAGATATAATACAAAGAGAGCCCATGTGTCCTTTGTCCAGTCTTGCCCAGTGGTCTCAGTGATGACATCTGGCAAAACTATAATACCATATCTTACAGCAGGATATTGATATTGATACAGTTGAGATACAGAGTGTGTTCATCACCACAAGGATCCCTCAGGCTACATACTCTTCTTCCTCCCTGTCCCTTCACCCCTTTCTGTACTTAAACTGTGGGAAACATTAATTGATTCACTATTTCTAAAGTTTTTCATTTAAAGAATATTATATAAATGGAATCATATAATATGCAGTATTTTGTATTTGAGTTTTTTCTCAACCAGCCTCAATCCAGAGATTCATCCAGGTTGTTACACATTTCAATAGTTCATTCTTTTTTATCACTGAATAGTGTTCCATGGTATGAATGAACAACAAACTTTTTTAACTATTCACCTGCTAAGGGACATCTGGGTTGATTATTCCTTTCTGACTATTACAAATAAAGCTGCCGTGAACAATTCTAATAAGGCTTTTGGATAGACATAGGTTTTCATTTCTCTGGGATATATGCCTCGGAAAGTAATTGCTAGGTCACATGTGAGTTACAAGTTTAGTTATTTTAAGAAACGGACAGATTGTTTTTCAGAATTGCTTGCTGTTTTTTATATTCCCACCAGCAACATTTGAGTGATTCAGTAGAAACTGGATCAGTAGAAAGCACGTCCTCACCAGCATTTGGTATTGACAGATATTTTTAAATTTTAGTCATTCTGTTAGATATGTAATGACAGTTTATTGTGGTTTAATTTAAATTTCCCTAATGGCTGATGATGCTGAATATATTTTCATGTGTTAACTTGCCATCTGTGTATCTTCTTTGATGAAATATCCTTTAAGTCTTTTGCACATGTTTGTATTTTTACTTTTGTGTTTTGAGAGCTCTTTCTTTGTTCTATTAGATACTAGTCCTTTGTTAAATATGTAGTTTGCCAATATTTTCTCCCACTCTGTAGCTTATCTATTCATTCTCTTCCAGATTCTTTCACAGAATAAAAGTTTTTAATTTTTTGACATCTAATTTGTCAGATTTTTCCCTTTATAGGTCAAACTTTTGGTGTTAAGTTTGAGAACTCTTTACCTGGACTTAGACCCTGAAAATTTTTTCCTGTTTTTTTTTTCTGTAACTTTTATAGTTTTACATTTTATTTTTACATCCATGATCCATTTTGTGTTAATTTTTGTGTATTGTGTGAGACTTAGGTCAAGGTTCTTTTTTGCCTGCACATTTCCAGATTCTCCATCACCATTGTTGAAAGGCTGTCTTTCCTCCTTTGAATTGCTTTTGTCATTGAATGGAAAGTTAGAATGATATTTAAAGGGTTGTAAGGAGATTTTTTAAAAATTACTTCTTCTTTGTGAGAAAGAAAACCAAGGCTTATCTGATATATGGTAAAAACTTGAGATGTAAGTTTAGAGAGAAGAATAAATACATAAAACAAAATTGACCATGAAGACACGAAGGAAATAGAAAAGAAGAAATCTAAAAGAGGAGGAGGAGGAGGAGGGACAGAAAACAAAAAGAAAAATATCTCAAAATTAGCCACTCAGAGAATTTTGAAAACAGTGTAATCCATGATATAAGAACAAGATGTTATGAAATACAGATAAAGAAACAGTTTTTGAATTTAAAAATAATTGCTATATATCTTTTTATAAAAGGCATTGATAGGATATTTTTGTGAAATGAGAAAAGTAAAATCTAATTTTAATAACACTACATATTTAATTATAGTCAAATTTCATTATACCTATAATGAACATATTGTCAGAGATTACATTCATAGCTTTAGCACCTGATGATGAAATGTGGCTGAGACTAGCTTCTTTGTAATGAATTAAAGTGAAAATTGCTTTGATCTCAAGAAGAAAAGCAGTGCCCAGACATAACCTTCATCTTCTTAGCTCCAGAACTATTGGAGCTAAGCTAAGGGATCATTTTATTTTGCTGGGCTATTTGTGAATTTCTTTATTTTTAAATGAGTTGACAGATTTTAGATTGAAAGGTAATGGCGTTTTTATAGGAAGTCAAAGAAGTCAAATCTAGATAGAGTTCAGTTTACATTTGCCCCTTTATTTACTGAAAATCCAAAAATGTTGTATCATATAATCGTAAGCCAACAAAGCACTGTTTATAGAGAAAGCTGCCACTCTGTGATTGGCAGATAAATCTTGTGTTGTACAAGATTTTGCTTTTAGTGGATTTCCTTGTCATCTGATTAATAAAGCCCTGTTAAAACACAGATCTGTATGTAAGTTTTCATAATGATATTCAAGTGGGAAAGACTCCACCCATACTGAAATGTATTTATTGTCTTCTAACAGATTAAATATTCAGCGCAACAAACAATTTTCAGTGATACAGAGTGTGTTATACATAAAATACTTGGAGATCTGGTCATAATCCCAGTTCTGCCAGCAACTGATGATGACCTTGAGAAAGTATATGTATTCAATTACTCAATTATTGCCTTTTAAAATAAAGGTATATTTTATATTTGACATTTTAATGGAAGGTTGTTGCAGAGGTATCATCTGAAATATGTATATATTACAGTGATAGATATTGTGATCCCTGTCAGAATTTCTGAACCCTTCATATATTTCCTGATCCCTGGATGATGGGTTTTCCATAACTATCAGTTAACAGTTATTAGTAACCTTGAAGATATATTTTTTGTGTTAGAGTATAATGTGGTTCCAAAATGTATATAATCTCATTATTATTTTCAAATTTCATTAAATCTTCATACACAGATCCATATGCTCATTTTTGTTATCCATACAAGTATTCATCAGTATAGCTCTAATAGAGGAACATAACCCATTGCTTTTAGAGCCAGTGAATTTTACAAAGAAAATAAAAGTAGTTGCTCGTCTTTTTCATCATGTAGACTCTATTCAGCTTTATTTTGTTAAAATTATAGTGTGAAAAATATATGTATATATTAATCCCTCAATAAATTATTTTGTACAGTAAGTGTTCATATATCTATTTACCCTAATATTTACCTTTTATGATAGTTTTTATTCTTTTCTGAATTTCCATGTTTTCTCCCTAGAATCATTTTCCTTTTGCCTGAAGAACTCATTTTAGTATTTCTTTTAATATTGGGTGCTTGCTAGGAGCTAAGGGGAAGGGAAAATGGGGAATTGATAATAAATGGGCATAAAGTTTCAGTTAAGCAAGATGAAAAATTTCTAAAAATATGCTGTACAGTATTGTGTATTACATAGGCAATGATGCTATACACTTAAAGTTTTGTTAACATTGATCTATTGGCAACAAATTATTTTATTTACTTTTTTATTTGAAAAAAGGATTCTTTTTCCCTTCACATTTGAAGGATATTTTTATTAGGTCTATAACTCTAGGTTGGCAATAGTTTACTTTTAGCCTTTTAAAGATGTTACTTTATCAGCTGCTGGTTAGTTGTATACCTTTGAAGAAAGCATATCATTTTCCTGCCCTTGACTGCTTTTGAGATATTTTTCTCGTTATCTTTGGTTTTCAACAATTTCACTATGATGTGTTTAGGTGTGGTTTTCTTCTTATTTATTTACTTGGGTTTTGTAGAATTTCTTTATTCTCTGGCTTGATGACATTTTTCAGTTTTGGAAAGTTCTTGACCACTATTTCTTTAAATGTTTCCTCTTTCCCTTTCTCTCCTCCAGTCTGGGATGCTAGTATGTTAGACATTTCAGTATGTCTCTTATGTTTCTCTCCAAAGATAATTTGCACCATCATGTGCCAGGCTCACAGGAGCCGATCACCCCAATCCAGTTTAAGACAGAGCTGCTGATTTCAGGTTTTGGAGTCTCTTTTTTCTTTTCTTCCTTACTCCCTTCCCTCCTCCTCTTCATCTTTCCTCCCCCCTCCTTTCTGTCTGTCTCTCTGTCTCCTATTATATATATATATATAATTTTTATATGTAATTATATATATATATAATTTTTCATTGTTTCCCTCTTCTTGGATTTACCTTCATTCCTGTCTCATAGCCCTTCATTAGTTGCAAATGTGTATTCTGGAATTTGTACAGGATCTCTCTTATTTAGTGATTTCTGGATCTTAATTTTTGTGTTCTCAATATGATCAACTATTATCCCAAATCTCTCTTCTGCATTTCAGGTATCTCTACTTAGCTTCTTAGTCCCTTGCCCTTGGCAAATGTCGTTTTTTGTGTGTTTTTTGTTTGTTTAATTTAAATTCAATTAACATATAGTGTATTATTAGTTTCAGAGGTAGAGGTAGAGTTCAGTGATTCATCAGTTTTATATAACACCCAGTGCTCATTACATCACATGCCCTCCTTAATGCCCATCACCCAGTTGCCGCATCCCACCACCCACCTCCCCTTCAACTCTTGGCAAATGTCTTAAGGGAAAAACCCATATAAAGTATCTGTTTTACTTCTCTGTGTTACACTTTCTTGGGGCTCTAGTTCATCAATTTCTGGATACTTTGGCAACCCCAAACTCAATATTTGTCTCCGAGTTTCTCAAAAGTTGCTTCAAGTGTGCTGGATTTTTCTTCTGTTAGCAGAGGTCCTTTGAAACACTTCTTAGTGTTTTGCCTCATTCCAAAACTTGGTAAGCATCCCAAGGGCAAAGTGCTAACATTCTTCCCTTAGCCTCCTCCAGTCAAATGTATAGAAATGTTAGCAACCTAGCATCTGAGTATTTGTTCCCATATTGAGGTTATAATACTCTGCACTTTTTTTTTTTTGGCCATTTCAGCTCTAATTTACTCTGCCAGCTCTGAGCTTCAGGTATCAGAGTCAAGTGCATTGAATTAGAGTGAATAAATGAAGAAATTTAAAAAAGAAAAAGAAAATAGCATTACAAAAGAGTAGTTCATGATTTTTTCCCAATGCAGTTTGGCCATAGATATTACATTTTAGAATATTTGGTCATATTTTATGCTTTACTATTCATTTCAACCTGAAAATCTTCTGGCAGTAGACTATTTCAGTATAAATTGGCAGTTTATATATGCATGTAAAGTATATAAGGTGATATGTATCTGTTCTTCCTATTAAATAATATTATCCTGGAAACAGAAACTTTATCTGCTTTTGCTTCAAATATGCCATAAGCAAACCGAATGTGTTTTTCTCTGGCAAGAATTTTTTTTTTAACTTTTCTTAGTTGTAAACTTTTAGTTGGTCTATATTGTAGCTTTCTAAACTTGATAATACTGGCTTCCATTTAAACAATAACCTATAAACCATATCAACAATATCTGGCATTCACAAAATGAATAATCGATAAGTAATATTTTTTCTTGGTTTATAGTCCCCTTAATCCTTCAGAAACCATCACAAATCCAAATCATGTTCTCAATGTTAAGTTTTATGCTGGGATCTCATCTACAGTAGATAAAAGAGCTATACGTTTATATGCTGCAAGATGCCTCCCTAGAGGACGTGAAACAGCAGGTGTTAAAGAAAAAGCATAAGCTGCCCAGATTTCTCATTGCATTATGTGAAAATGGTCTCTACAGATATTTCTCTTCAGTATCAGGGTGTTTACTGTCATATCATTTTGTTTCCATTTATTGTTCAAATTGTAATAATATCAGGCCTTTGTTATTTTCAGAAGGTATGTTTCTGGAATTATATTTTTTTAAAATGCATGATGGCAGCATTAGCACATCCTGAGTGCCCCGTGATCCATAAAGCACATAACTACCCTTGATTTCATGGGGATTCTTTCTCATGTTCTGTAGCCTATATGAACAAACGGATAATTCTGAATAATGTACCATATTAAACCACATTTAGTAGTTTTCAACCCTATTATTCATAAATGTATCATTCAGTAAATACAGGAAGCCTTTTTTTTTATTTTTAAATTCCAGTGTAATTAACATACAGTGTTATATTAGTTTCAGGTGTACAAAATAGTGATTAAAAATTATATATATTACTCAGTGCTCAACGTGACAAGTGTACTCTTAATCTCTTTCACCTACTTCACCCATCCCCCATTCATCTCCCCTCTGGTAACCACCAGTTAGTTTTCTATATTCAATAGTCTTTTTTTTGTTTGTCTATTTTTTCTTTGTTCATTTGTTTTGTTTTTTAAATTTCACATATGAGTGAAATCATACGGTATTTGTCTTTCTCTGACTTATTTCACTTAGCATTATACCCTCTAGGTCCATCCATGTTGTTGCAAATGGCAAGATTTCATTCTTTTTTATGGCTGAATAATATTCCATAAATATATGTATGTATGTATATATATATATATATATATATATACACACATACCATATCTTATCCAGTCATTTGTCAATGGACAATTGGGTTGCTTCCATAATTTGGCTGTTGTAAATACTGCAATAAACAGAGGGGTGCATATATCTTTCAGACTAGTGTTTTTGTATTCTTTGGGTAAATACCCAGCAGTGTAATGACAGGATCATATGATAATTCTGTTTATTTTTTGAGGAACCTCCATACTGTTTTCCACAGTGACTGTACCAGTTTGCATTCCCACCAGTAGCATACAAGGATTCCTTTATCTCCACATCCTCACCAACACTTGTTTCTTACGTTGCTGATTTTAGGTATGTGTGAGGTAATATCTCGGTGTAGTTTTGATTTGCATTTCCCTGATAATTAGTGAGCATCTTCTCATGTGTTTGTTGGTCAGTACAGGAATTCTTATGTGGCATATTTCAACCTTATTTAGAAGAGGCACCTTTTATTAACTTCATATAAGGAAGGATATATGTAGAACTCCATGCTATTACGTTATCTGGTCCTCAACAAAAGGTAAGGCTTTGGGCTTTGGGGATATCTGGTGGTTTACATCCTGAGCTTCAGAGTATCTGCAGAAGATGAAGGATACTCTAAACTTCGGGACAGAATGGACTTTCTTTATTCAATATCTAGTAGGTTATTATAGGTATGAAAAAGATCTTGATATTACTCAGTGATTCACATGGCCTTCTAGGACTACTCTAAATGGGTCTGCCTTTCTATGGGGTGCCTTGGAGATACATAGCTTTCCCCATGATACAGTGTGCAGAATATCAGAGCTAGCCTTAAGCTGTAAAAGGCCCCCTGGTGCAGGATATACACTGCGATGCACCCACTGACCAGTCTTTTGAGTCTCTGTTCCATTCAGGGGTGCTGTGATTTGTGCAAGATTGTCACCATGAGTAAAGTGGAGGAGAGATTGAAAATGCAGTGTAAAGGGGGACATTAAAGTCTATCCAGTGGAATACTTTACGTTTCCAAGTATTCATTCTGATTTAGTCAACCTTCATCCTGAGTATATTTTACTTATATTATTCTTACTTCTAGTTCTCCTTTATCTTCTAAAACTAAACTCTGGACATGTTCAGACTTCTTGGAACCTAGGAGCTGAGGTCTTGTGGAAAAGTCAAGGGGTGGATGATAGTGCTCCTCAGGTCACACATTCCCCACACCTTTTTTTTCACATGTTCACTGCTCAGGACAGGGTTGTGGCAATTATACCATAGAAATATTCATGCAAGTGTACTCCAAATGAGCAAGATGAATTCTAAGCATATTCATTAAATCACTTTACTTACTAGTCAGACTTTAATACTGCTTCAAATAATGGTTACTGGCAAGTACTTTTACTCTTTTTAAATCACTAGTAATATTTTGGAAGGAGTTCCTAAAAACCGCTTTATTAAACATAAATTTAAAAGGTGCATTATTTTCAGTTCTTTTAGAATACAGATTTTCTTTGGCAGGACACATCCTTCTCTTTACTTAAAAAAAGGTGACTGTGTTTTAATCATTTCCTTTTGAGGCCAAGGAATAGGTATTCCATTGTTGTTCTACTCAAGTGTAGCTTGTTTCTCTTCCTGTTTAGTTAAAAAAAAAATTTTATATTAATGAGGTCAAACTGGAAAAAAAAAACTGTGAACATAAAATGATCATTGGAGAAAACACTACCACTATCATTTCATATTTTTGTCTACATCTCCTTATCATCACATAACACTCCACTGTAAATTGTTTTAACTCTTGCCTCCCCTTTCGTATGTGGCTTCCTTGACAATAGGAATTAGCCTTTATGTCTCCATTCCAACTGGCTAAAACAATATCCAGTAGATGTGAGTGGAACAAAAGGAAAGGGCAGTAAATGAAAGGAAACTTTTATGATTGAAAGATCACTTATGTTAGCATTCCAAGAGAAGCCTCTCCTTGTCTGGGACTTAGGTTTTATGTCATAAAATTCCCAATTTGTTCATTAAATTTAGGAAGTAGACATATGTGGTTGAAAGCAATATCTGAGTTTGGAGACTGTTTTGGGGTGCCATTCAAATCTCTGAGTCCATTTCCAGTTTTAAAAACAATACTATTGTATAATTTCATATTTTGGTAATGAAAATAAAAATATTGGATGTTCTGTATAAAATTACAAAGATAATAATGGTTTAAATTGGCTCACCAAAGTTTTACTGGTACCTGGGAATAATGTCAGCACAGTATATGTGCTATCTCAATTAACCCCCAACCCAAATAGCCCTCATCCCCCTGTGATGTAGGGATGAGTCTTGATTACATTGTACCATTAAGATACAAGGATTTTAACTAACTTAGTAAGTGATGGAGCCAAGGTTTGAATCTGAGCAATCAGAATCTAGAATCTATACGTTTAGATTAGATTGTGACGTTATATAAATAAAAGCTAGGCCTTATATTTAAAACAGAGAAAAATAATGGAAAAAATAGCAAATTATATTTTAGTTTGAAATCTAAGCATTGGGTTTTAAATTTATTATTTTCTATATTTTCAGGTGTGATCATGTGAAATATCAAGAATGAACAAAGTGTATAAAAACTACTGTTTGTATTATTTGAATATGTGCATGAATATGAGAAACATTTAATTGATGATTTAATGACTTTTGATCAAATAAAAATCTGTCAACTCCACAATTAGCTTTCTTTATTTAAAGGATAAATACAAGGTACTTTAGTAAATGTTCTCACATCACACATTAGATAACTTTTTACAATGAATATATAGAAAGGAACCATCTCTCTGTTGATATGAAGAGGTTTTTGAAAAACTTGACTTTTGCTTCTTACTGTGATAATCTAGCTTATAGTAGATCATTTCTTTTTCAGAATACAGTTAGAAAAACTGGGTAATATTCTCAACACAAGGCAAACAAACATCTATTTTAAAGCATTGGAGAAACAATGAGCCAGGTCACTTAGTCAACTATCTGCTGATTTCTGAGCAGTGGTTTTGGAGAATGAGAGAAGCTAAGATGAAACTCTTCTCTAAAAGAGAAGCTGTACAGTTTTCTATGTGGTGGCCTTTCATAAATTACCTTAGACTTATTCATAGCTATTTGATGCCATTAATTGTCACTGTAATTGATATTTTTTAAGTTTTATTTTTTAATGTCAGTAATAGGAAATAATTAATTTTCATATATCAACCTGTATCCTGTAATTTTGCTGAACTCACTTACTGATTTCAATACTTATCTGTAGGTGCTCTCTTAATTTCCATATTGTCTGCAAAAAAGGAGTTTTATTTTTTACTCCGCAATCATACCTTTATTTCTTTCTCTTTTCTTATTGCTTAAGCTATGACTTCCAATTCATTGTTCAGTAGAAGTGGTCATAGAAGATACCCTCTTTTTCCTTCAGGAAAATGGCTTTTGACATTTCACCAGGAAATATGATATATGCTATATGTGTTTTTGTAGATAACCTTTATAAGATAAGGAACTTTTTCTCTATCATTAGGTTTTTACATGTATTTATGAAGAAAAGATGTTGAATTTTATGGAATGCTGAGATTACATGATTTTTCTCCTTTATTTTGTCATTGTTATGAATTACATACATTAATTTTAAAATCTTAAACTCCAGTATGTACCTGAAATAAACACAACTTAGTCATGATATATTCCCATATTATACAATCTTGGATTTTAATTGTCAATATATTGTTTGTGATATTTATATTTCTGTTCTATCATACTTTAATTATCATTCAGTTAAAATATTTTCTAATTTTAGTTGTGGTTTCTTTTTTGATCCATGGGTTATTTAGAAGTGCGTTGATCTGTCCACAATAGCCAAACTATGGAAAGAGCCAAGATGTCCATCGACAGATGAATGGATAAAGAAGATGTGGTATATATACACAATGGAATATTATGCAGCCATCAAAAGGAATGAAAGCTTGCCATTTGCAATGACATGGATGGAACTGGAGGGTATTATGCTGAGCGAAATAAGTCAATCAGAGAAAGACATGTATCATATGACCTCACTGATATGAGGAATTCTTAATCTCAGGAAACAAACTGAAGGTTGCTGGAGTGGTGGGGGGTGGGAGGGATGGGGTGGCTGGGTGACAGACATTGGGGAGGGTGTGTGCTATGATGAGCGCTGTGAATTGTGTAAGACTGTTGAATTACAGACCTGTACCTCTGAAACAAATAAAACGTTATATGTTAAAAAAAAAAGAAGAAGAAGAAGATAGCAGGAAGGGAAAAATGAAGGGAGGGAAATCGGAGGGGGACTATGAACTCTGAGAAACAAACTGAGGGTTCTAGAGGAGAGGGGGTTGGGAGGATGGGTTAGCTTGGTGATGGGTATTAAAGAGGGCATGTACTGAATGGAGCACTGGGTATTATACGCAAACAATGAATCATGGAACACTACATCAAAAACTAATGATGTATGGTGATTAACATAATAAAAAATGCATTGATCAATTTCTAAATATTTGGTGAGTTGTTTAGATACATTTTTATTATTGACTTGGCTTAATTTCATTCCTTTGAAATTTGTTGATACCAGAATTGTGACATGGTATATGGTTAACTTTGGTAATATCCCACATGGATTTGTGAATAATATATATTCTTAAGTTATTGAGTTCTATATTTACTAAGTTGATCATGTTTCATAATCATTTTTTTTCAATTTTTCTATAGCTTAGAGATATTTCATCTTTTTATTTTATCAGTTCTACCTCTCCTTTTAGTTCTGGTAATTAACCTTAATGTCTACAAATTTAGAATTGTTATATATTCCTGGTAAGTGAACACTTTCATTATTTTTAAATGCCCTCTTTTATCTCTAGTAATGCTTATTGTCTTAAAGTTGTTTCTGATATTAGTAGAGTCAAGCAAACTTTGATTAGTATCCGCATGTTATATATTTTTCCAGCTTTTAATTTCCAACTTTGATTTTACGCCTGAGGTCTCTCTCTTGTAAAAGGGGTGATAATAGTCTCCAAAGTAACAGAGCACCGCCAACCTTTTTGTTTCTGTGCCTCTCACGTTATGAATATCCTGCAAGGTATGAGTAACAAAAAAAGTGAAAGCTGTTTATTTATATATAGAAGTTGTAAAGTATTATTTCTGAGAAATCATATGCATTTTTATTCTTATATACTATAAAAATGTCATCATTATTTTCTTGCACAAAAATATAGTATTAAACTAGTAAAATACCTCTTTCTTTAGTTTGAATTTGATTAAAAGTTATTTATTTTAAAATAATTATTTTATGCAGTTTTGCAGTGGGATTCCTGATTATGGTTTTCTCATAACTAAGGTGGCTTTCTCTAGCTTTTCCAAATACGATATTGTTATTACCTAATTAAAATGATATCATATCTATCAATTGGTTACATAGTAATGCCCAGTTTCTTTAACATGTGAAAATACAGTTCCTGCCTAGAGCCCCTAATTCTTCTTTTTAAAAATTCCCTAATCTTAAATTGCAGTTCTTTGAACTAAGTATGTGTGTCTTTGTGCTTTGAACAATCTCATCCTCACACCAGTAGAACCATTTTCATGGTGCTCTTAGATGGCTCCTGTTTCTTCAACACTGTGAACCAGTACATTTCTTTGGGGGAGCAATGTTTGACTGCAGCCCTCTTCCCCATTCTGGTATATGTAAACTCCTGAACACACAGCCACCAAATATTCTGCGCTCATTTCTATTATTAACATTTATTAAACTGCACTGAAATCCCTTATCTGTTCACTAGAAATAATTTTGAGGACAAGGATTATGTTTTTCATCTTTGTATCATTAATTACTTAAACCTATATAGCAGTGGACAATTTTTGTAAAGTGGATGAATTCTTTTTAAAATAAAAAGTCGTATCTTTATTGTGTACCACTAGCAGCATCCACTAGCCGCACTGCTTTGGAATACGAGTTGACAATCAAATGCATGATTCCCAATAGGCTGCTCTGAGAGTGTTCAAACTACTTTACTTCGAGAAAACCATCCGTGGAATGCCTTAGCTTTCATATAGCTAGTGACAAGTCCCTCCCCGAACTCATGCACTGATGACTGGTGTAACTAGTCTTGTAGTCCCTTTACACATGTGACTAGCCCTTCAGGAGCTGCATGCTATTACCTTGAGTTGCTCATTACTTGATAACAAGTGAAGGGGCTGGTACATAGTCCTCATCCTGTTTTTGGTATAACTAAGCTACTAACAGTACTTTAGTTACCAAGAGTCAAAATCCTCAGGCATATTCAAGGCTAGAGGTAAACTAACAGAGCCACTGTTAATTCTTCTCTTCTATTGCAAAGTGATTCCCTTGGGTAAACGAATTAGAGGATGATGGAGAAAGGAAGCTAGAATCAAACAAGAAAGGAAAAACTGTTCCTTCTATTACTGATTCCTCAAGGAAAGATTGTTGAATCCCGAGAGCATGTACTTTGTTTCATAAAATGACCTGAAACGAGCAGGTTTTTCAGGATCAACTTTCAGGGCCAATCCCCAACTCCCAGTTTCCCAATTCATCTTGTCTATAGCTGTAATCAGGACATAGATGCAATCAGGACAAAAGTGTAGCATCTTATTAATGTATTTAATGAGGGTTGTTGATGGTTAACAAGTAGCACCAAATGTAATATCATCAATGGGCATATTGCTACAGTAATTTTTCTATCCTTTCAGAGAACTTACCTACTACTAATATTGGTAATTATTATGATATATTCAAAAAGTTCAGGGGTTCTTGAATGACTTAACAAGATATTTTTTGACTTAATGAGATATTAAAGACTTTTTCCTTAATCAATAAAACAGATTTTCCAATTACAGAAAATTGTTTTTCTTTGGTACCACATGCATGTATAAACACCTAAATATCTTGGGATTCTCCAATCTCCAAATTTGTAAGATATTTTTCTTTGTCATAAAACAAGATACTTACAAGTCTATTAAATGTGTTTAATTTTACATACCTACATATAATTTTAGTATTATTCAAAATTTTAAGTGGCATCTATTTTCATGAGATTATAAAGATCTTTTAAATACAACATTTATTTTTGTTTTCAAATTGTATACCTCTCTGGACTTTTGAACATTCTTCTTTCTAAAATATACTGAATCATGAGAGTCTATGCATAGTGGAGAAGGTGACATATTTCAGAAATAAAAACGCTGAACACAAATCCCAAAAGAAGCAAATGAGAATTCCACACTGACGGTCACTGGGAACAGCAAACAAGACCATATTGTATTTTGTAGTTTGGCATCATGTAAAACATCACTTGCTGCTGTCTTCAGGGCATTCCCTTTGGGATGGAGCAGCCATGACTTGCTGACAACCCCTTCTTGTAAGATCATGGAAATATCCTAGGTTATTTCCAATTGTTTATAGGCGTCATTTAAGGGATCACAGCTGTGGTTTCACTTGCACTTTCCACCTGTCATACACTAATGGGCTCAGAATTAACACTTTCTAAAAGGAAGCAAAGATTCTTAAGAGATATATTTGGCCCCAACTTAGCCAGAGATGTACATAAACGTGCTCATTTTCCCATTAAGAAGAGAACCATAGAGGAATGCTTTTCTGCTCTTGGCAGATGGTGATAGAAACTCATCAGTTACTCTCAAGCTGCCTTGCCATAATGCTAGGGGAAAAAAAATTATCTACTAGTTAGATTTACAGCACTTAAATTATGATACCTTTTCAGTAAAGGCCAGAATTATCATCAGGGGAAGATGGATTAGTATTACCCATTATGTAACCAAATGCCGAAGGTGAAACATTGCATTTAGAATTTCAAGTGAAATAAAGAGGCTGTAAGATTTAGGTTTCATCTCCCAAAATTATCCAATAAGCTCATTAAGCCTTTTGAGGAGGGGTAAAGTATAAATAGAAAGGCAGACTAGCAATAATTATAGCTTTATACATATACTTAATTGGAATGAAACTCTTAAATCATGCATAATAAAGTAGTATGATTTAAGAATTTCATTCCCATTAAATGTGCATTTTAGGTTTTCATCTTAAGTATGAACATAAAAGTTCAGCTAAATGTTATGATTTAACATGAGAACTAAAGTAGATAAAATGAAAATAATGGGCCAAGATTCTGAGGAGAATGCTCTCCTTGATGCTACTTCAGTTTTTAAGGCAGGTAGTTGGAAAAACAACTTTCCTTGGGAAAAAAATAAAACCTGTATATGTATTTTTTTTACTGAAACCTATCAGAACATTTGCTATGCAAACAAGTTATTTAGCTATCTTATCTCTGTAAATATATTAGCCTATATTCCCAATTTTGTGGTGTCTACATTCTACAATTTACAACTAAGATGTAAATCAACAATTACCAAATTTACATCCTATGCGAGATGCATCCTGTCTTTCTTTTGACTCATCATTTCTCTACTTTATCTAGTTCTGGCAATTATTTCTCCATCAAGCACATATCATAGAATTTCCAAAGCTGAGTAGTTTCTGTTTACTCTCTTTATGTTCTCCCATTGGAGATTTTATATGATAAATTCAATTCTCACATTTAGAGGGATGATGTGACTTCTGCCATGACATATTCAACAGGTATCCAACATCAGTCAAATGCATAATTTTTACAAAGAGGCTGCTCTATTTAGTATTTTTATTTTCACCAATAGCACTGTAATTCTATCAGGTTTGAAAGTTTGAGGAGGCCCAGATCTATCTACTTTTAAACATGAATCCATTTAAAAAGTCAAATTTTCTTGGGGTGCCTAGGTGGCTCAGTCTGTTAAGCATCTGCCTTCAGCTCAGGTCATGATCTCAGGGTCCTGGGATCCACATCGCATCGGCTCCCTGCTCGGCAGGGGGCCTGCTTCTCCCTTTCCTACTCCCCCTGCTTGTGCGTGCACTCTCTCTCTCTCTCTGTCAAATAGATGAGTATAATCTTTTTAAAAAATCAAATATTCGTGACTATTATTTACTTGCCATTTTGGTCTGTTAAAAGGAATACAATAGAATCCAACTAAAAATGAGAAAAAAAATGCGTAACTCAAGAAGTTAGGCTTAGTAAATCTTACATTTTAAGAGGTTTAAATAAATGCCATGGGCAGAGAGAATAGCAGATGATTAATTGGGACTCAGAATCAAGTGAGGATCTTTAGAGAATACTTCATTTGAGCTGGGGTTGTGAAAATTATGTAAAATTTCAACAGGCAGAGAAAAATGTTTCAGGTAGAGTATGATTTCATCAAAACCCAGAAGAGTCAAAGCATCAGGCATATACTGGCTAGAGCAAGGGATCATTGAGAGACATTAACAGAAGATGAGAAGAGAAAGCTAGATTGGGAGTAGAATGGAAGCAGCCTTGATTCTAACCCCCTAAAAGTGGACTTTATTAAATAGTCATGAAGAACTAAGAAAGAGATGGATATGCTTTGATTTCTTTTATAATGATATCTTTGGCAGCTGTTATAGAATATATTGTGTTCCTCCAAAAACATTGAGTTATCTACAAATGTGGACTTATTTGGAAATAGAGTCTTTGCAGATGATCAAGTTAAAATGAAATCATCAGGGTAGACTCTAATCCAATATGACTGGTGTCCTTATAAAAAGGGGGAATTTAGACAGAAACAGACACATACCCCAGGGAAGATGATATGAAGGTACAGAGAGAACATGTAGAAGCCAAGAAATGCCTGAGGCTACTAGAAACAGAGAGACATGGAACAGATTCTCCCTCACAGCCTTCAGAAGATCAGCCCTGCTGACACCTTGATTTTGTACTTACAGCCTTTAGAATTATTAGATGATATAAACTTCTGTTGTTTATGCCACCTAATTTGTGGTACTTTGTTTTGGCATCTCCAGGAAACTAATTCAGCAGTGTTGTGGATTATGGATGTAAGTGTCTGGAACTGGAGGCATGAAAAAGCAGTTAAATAATAGCAATAGTTTGCAAATAAGTGATGATGTCACAAGATGTAGAAGTGGAAATATTGGTCCATATAAGAGAAGCGCTTTAATAAGGAATAGTAAGGTTTTCAGTAAATTAATTGTAGAAGAGTCAAAGGAAAGAAAAAAATAACGACTTAAAGGTTTCTAGTTTTGTCCATTTAGTTTATTGTTGAATAAGTGATAAAGATGAGACATTCAGAAGAAGTCACCTTGAAATGGAAGAATTGATGTTGTTTTAGAAATGTTTGAATTTGAAGTAACTCTGAAACTTTGGTTTGTTGTTTTAAAAGAAAATTTGAAGA
This sequence comes from Neomonachus schauinslandi, assembly GCF_002201575.2. NCBI lineage: Eukaryota > Metazoa > Chordata > Mammalia > Carnivora > Phocidae > Neomonachus > Neomonachus schauinslandi. Next base: position 80,121,149 of record NC_058414.1, on the reverse strand, counting down.
AAGGTCTTGGTTGGACATAGAGACTTGAGTTGCATTACCATTTGAAGTAATGAGTTTACATAAAGTGGAGTGGAGCTAAAAATACCCTCAGCTAAAAATAGCTGAGGTTAAAAGTCTCAGGAACAATACTTAAAGATCAACTGATAAAGACCGGATTTGTTACAAAAACTCAGAAGTAGTCAAACAACAACCACAAGAGAGGAAAGTTAGAGAAGCTAAAGAAGAAAACAAGTTTCAGGACAGATGGAATGGGAAACATTTAAAATGCTAATTGAAGATGAAGACAGAGACATATCCATTAAATTAGACAAATGGATTATCATTGTATAACCTGATGATCATTGCTGGAAAAGAATACACAGACACTTCTGATATATTAGCATATTCATCCAAGAAGTAAAAAAGCATCCCTCTCAGAATAGCAAAGACTGTGAGGTAATTCATTTTCCTGTTTATTCCTCAACTTAATTTCAGACTTCCAAATATCTTTATGGTCACTTTCTGGTTGGTACGATTACAGCTCATTAAACTTTTTCTCTGGGTAGAACTATTTTGATGACACAGTTACTGAACTGTGTGCCGGGATCTTCCATTAAGCAGTGATTCCCATCTTGGATTTTGTCTCCCTCGCCTTTTTAAAGACTTTATTTTATTTCAAGAGGTTTTAGGTTCAAGGTAAAATTTAGAACAAGTACAGAGATTTCCCACATACCCTCTGCCCCCACACATGCATAGCCTCCCTCATTATCAACATCCCCCACCAGAGTGGAACATTTGTTACAATTGATGAACCTGCAAATGACACATCACAATCACCCAAAGTTCATAGTTGATATTATGGTTCATTCTTGGTATTGTAATTCTATGGGTTTTGACAAATTTATAATGACATATATTTATCATTATAGTATCATACAAAGTGTTTTGTCCTAAAAATTCTCTGTGTTCTGCCTATTCATTCTTCTCCCTCCCTCAATCCCTGGCAACCACAGATCTTTTTACTGTCTTTGTAGTTTTTACTTTCCCAGAATGTCATAAAGTTGGAATTATACAGTAGGAGTAGCCTTTTCAGACGGGCTTCTTTCACTTAGTAATATGCATTTAAGTTTCCTCCATGTCTTTTCATGGCTTGATAGTTCACTTCCTTTTAGTACTGAATAAATTCTGTTGCCAAATACCCAAAGAGAACATTTGAACTATAATTAATAGTTAAAACAGCTAAGGAAAAAGATATCAGAAAACACTTGGACTTTTTCCTGTTCCAGGGATACAGCTTGTCTTTGAAGACTATGCCCATATTAAGATAGATCACTTCATTTGGCTTTTCCTGTGGTCTTCAAGGACAGCTGGAATAAAGGGCATTAAAAAAACACTTGACTATTGTGAAGTTAAAAAAAAAAAAGTGAAGAATAAGGATGTCAAGTTACCTATTACTAAAAAACAGTAATTAAGTAGGAATTGAATGTTCATTTGAGAAAATATTTGTGGAGTCCTTCCTCTTCTCATGGGGTATCTCTGCTTCTGTTTTGTTTTTTTTTTCATATATTAAGAGAATGTACATTAACTATATAAATTGAGAAGACCCTGGATGCTTTTATTCTCCCCTCCCCCTCTTTAATTTGCTGGAAACAAATAGATCACTGGGAGGAGGGTACATGCATCAGCATTCCACATGGAAACTTAAAAAAAAAAAAAAATCAGGGGCACCTGGGTGGCTCAGTTGTTAAGCGTCTGCCTTCGGCTCAGGTCATGATCCCAGGGTGCTGGGACTGAGCCCTGCATCGGGCTCCCTGCTCGGTGGGAAGCCTACTTCTCCCTCTCCCATTCCCCCTGCTTGTGTTCCCTCTCTCGCTGTGTCTCTCTCTGTCAAATAAATAAATAAAATCTTTAAAAAAAAAATACCAATACTTGGACCCTACCCCAGACCTACTGAATCATAATTGCCAGAGGTATTTAAAACAAACTGCAAAATAAGTCCTCAGCTTTTTTTCTTATGAATAACTCAAGATAACAACCGCCATTGTTATAGGCCTTCAACAATGCTAATTTCAAATTTGTCAATCAGAAAATAATAAAGAAAAGGAGTAAAAAACAATAAATGATTTGGAGAACTTTGAGGAAATAAGTTAAGCCACCTTTGTGTATTTATAACTAGAGGCCAGATAGTCATTTACTTTAAAGGCAAATATAATGCAGGTCTTCGAGTATAACTTCCAAATATTTTATCATTGAGTAGACAGAGAAACCAATTTATTCCTTATTTTTTCCCTTGAACTGAACAAGGTTCTCATTCTCTTCCATCCCACCCCAGTTTACCATCAAATTCTAACAATCCTCCTTTCTTCTCCACATGCATTATAAACTTACTCACTTTTATTAAGAAAACCTGACCAATGCTTGATACATAAAAAGTGATCAGTAAATACTGTTTGTATTAGTTAATGTGTATCTACATTATTCTCAAATAGGAAATGAGCCAGGAAAAAGGATATGGTGAAAACAATGATGTAGTCCAGAATATTTAGAGAGCGAGCTTTAAATTGAAATGAGAGAAATGTGTGCTAGATACATATATGATGCTCAATAAATACCAGTTAATTATTTAAATTAACATCAGATGTGTTAATGGAGTAATTGTGGTCTGCATCTATAGTACTTGTACATAGGGCAGAAACAATTGGGATAATGTGGCTAAAACCAGTTTAGATCATTGGAAAACTTCTGAGTCAGAATCTAGATTAGAATACATCTGGTAGTCCTCTCCTTCCAAAGGATAGATTTACTTGAGATCTAAGGAGTCAATGGGTAAGATCTTATCTGTGTCTATATTTGTGATTTAGGCCTATGCTGCTCTGGCTGCTGGAGTCGTGGGGACAGCAGGAGGAAGGTGACACATTCCAGGTTGGAGGAGGAGTTTCAGGTACACCTGGAGGGAATTCTTTATAAGGTAGGAGGTTTCAAATAAAATAAGCTGAATTTACTACCTGAGCCTAAGCATCACTGTTCTCAGAATGGAGTGGGGAATTCTACTTGAATCCTTCCCAAAGCAGAGATCTGTGTCTCCTGAGAAGAAAGACGAAACTAAAAAAGTCATTTTGCTAATCTCTTTAAGACTTTAGTGGTTCCAGAAATGACGTTGTTAAAACTGATCAAAATTGGAGTGTAAAGCATTTGGGCTAGAACCAGGCTTCCCACTTTGAGAAAGCCTTCTGTACCCTTGGAGCACAGAAATATTCAATGTTCCCTTGGGTTGGGGTGCAGAAATCTGTATTTTGCAGGAGGGGAAAGGCAGTGGTAGGAATACTGTGGAAATTGTTGCAGAAAAAAGGGCTTTTGTGTGAGCTTATGAATGCATAGAAAGAGAAGAGTTCAGATTTAGTAAATACATCAATGTACTTTGTGCCTACAACCTAGGAAACTTCAGAACATATAAATAAAATACATTTTAAATAATAACTTTGATATTTGTTAGTCCACCTTATTTTAGTCATTAATTACATGATCTCATGGCACCTACTTTATTTTTTTAAAGATTTTATTTATTTATTTTTGCATGTGCACATGAGAGAGAGAGAGGGAGGGAGGGAGAGAGAAGGAGACAGAACACGGGGGCACAGGGGGGGGGGGGGGGCAGGGGGAGAAGCAGACTCCGCACTGAGCAAGGAGCCCAATGGGAACTCAATCCAAGGACCCTGGGATCATGACCTGGGCCTGTGAGAGATGCTTAACCAACTAAGCCACCCAGGCACCCTGCATCTCCTTTAAAAGTATAGGTGGAATCTGAAGCCTTACCTTTTTTCTGACTTATGATGGCAAGAAAAGATCAACTTACTCATCATCCAATCTACTGCTCTGGAGGATAACTGAAATATTTTATATACCTTTTTTTTTTTTTTGAGAGAGAGAGTGGCAGGGAGGGACAGCGGAAGAGGGAGAGAGAGAGAAACTTAAGCAGGCTCCATGCCCAACAGAGAGCCTGACACGGGGCTCTATCTCACGACCCTGAGATCATGACCTGAGTTAAAATCAAGAGTCAGACGCTTAACCGACTGAGCTACCCAGGTGCCCCAATTCCAGAATCTCTTTAGCTACTATTTCTCATGTGGGCTAGAATCTTGAGTTAGCTCTGGAGTCAGTGGTAAGCCATTGAGAGAGAAGCCACATGAGCAAAGACTGGATCCTTGGTCACATATGATGGCGGGCGCATCTGATTTTTATATGGCAACTGTATTGGAGTTTCTTGATATTTAGTTCATTAAGTGGTTAAGTTAAGCTCTAAGTAGTAGTAGCGATGGTATTTCTGACTATATTTTCTAGTTCAATTTCTTAAAATATAAAATTGCGCCCAAAATAAAGCCTATTAATTAAGAAGAAATACTTTCAAAATAAAAACATAATCCATATAATTCTTATTGCCTCCACTGCTGCTCCCTTATTAGTCCTAGATCACCATATCATTTTTCACATTGTTTGGCCCTGCTCCTGCACAGGGTGTTCTCAGTGTAGAGGCCAGAATGCTCCACTTAAAGTAGGTCTCTTCTCTTTGCAAAATCTTTCTATGGCTTTTAACTCAGTTGCATAGCCTAAGGTCATGACAACAACCTACTTGGCTATCATATATGATTTCCTACCACATGATTCTGTATCCCTTTAACTTTTGACATCTTCAGGTCATACTTTCACCCACCTCAATGTGCTCTAGTTTCACTGACTTTCTCTTTGTTGAACACATAGACTGTCCTCTAACTTTGAAGATTTTCATACTGCTCAATCTTCCTAGAATGAATGATCTTTTGCCAGGTAGCTGATAAGGCTTATTCCTAGTCTCCTTCAGATCATCTCAATTTTCACCCTTTCTTAAGTCACGACTTCCTTGATCACTGTGTATAAAAGAGCAAGTTTTCCTTTCCAGCACTGTCAATCCTCTTTCCTTGCTATATTTTTTCTTCATAGCACTTACTACCATGAGATATGACATCTATTTCACTGTCCAACTATTTACACTAGAATGTGCAGGTAAAGATGGAGCAAGTGTGGGAGTGAGAAAAGACAAGAAAGAAAATTCAAACAAGAAAACCAATGTTAGAGGAGACTTGACTTGCTGAAGTTATCACACCAGATAGGTGCAGAATCAAGACTTAGCCCCAAATCCACTAAAATATGACTAATCCAAGATTCATGTATGAGAACTTAGATGTGATTTGGATATTCATATTTCTGGTTCCTACCTAATTTGTCATGATAGCATCTCAGAACATATTTGTTTGGTTACATTCGCATTATTCTATGAGAGGAACCATGAATGTGAAAGAAATGTATTCCTTAAGGGCATAATATTATAATTATCGGATAATGTTATATTTAAGTGGGAGAAGAATGTTTTTTAAGTAGAGAAAAACTGGGGTTTGGTTGATGCTAATTCTTAACCAGAGTTGGGTCACATGCAAAGATAGCACCTTGCTTGATCATGATTAACCCAACAAAAATCTTTGTATTTATTTATCAGGTTTATTCTTAAATTAGTCTCTCTGAAAAGCACATTTCAACAATAGATTGATCCCCATGGCATTTTAAATCTTTGGGTGAACAGCTTAAGGTTAGAAATTAAAACATTCTATTGTATATCTACCAAATGGAGTTCAGTGCTGCAGGCATTTGAGCTTGTCTAAAAGTTCTGCAAAGAGTATCTGTTTTGTAAATGTCTTTTATAGTAAAGTATGAAGGGGTGAGTTTAAATGTTAAGACAAAAGAAAGAAAGGCATATGGAGAATAATACAGCTGCAAAGTTGAGATCACAATTGGCATAGTTCTTAACAAAGCAACAAAGCTGAATTTTGGAAGATCATGAACAGTTGTAATTTAATTTAGGAATATGTTACTTTGTTCATTTCTTGTTTAGAACTGAAACGTTTGTATGCAATTTAAGAAGGCTGGTTTCTTCATACCATCATACTACAATGTGATGATTTTTGTTTTTGCAATGTTTAATTTCTTTTTTTGGATGGACAAATTATCCTTGAGTCCCCTGCAGCCAACTGTAATGATTTCCACTGACTGCAGTAATGAGGGCAGAGCTGATTAACTTCAGGCCCTTTCCCACTAAAATCAGGAAACAAGTTACACACACACACGCACACACACAGGGATCTTGTTAAACAAACAAGAATATTCTTACTTTCCCTTCCAGCAAAAGGGAAAAAAGAAATCAGTGAATTCACCAACATGGCATTTGCCAGTTGGCCAGAGGATCAGGTCACTTGCGTTTCCTCCCTCAGCACACAGAGAGGATTTGCATACTTGGCTGCATTCTTGTTTTGAAGGACAGCTGCGCCAGGGATTCTGAGCTCAGTGGGACATGGAGGCGCTGTCTTAAACAGCTTTACTTTAACCCCTGTAAACAAAGAGTTACACTAGATTATAGAACTCTTCAAGGAAAATGTTAATTCAGATGTATAAAAGCTAAATAAACCTTTATTAATCCTTATACCTAAAACAAATACCTTTTTACTTAGTCTTTGATCACTGGATATTTATTTTATAGATGGAGGACTTGTGTCTAATCATACCTACTGTATTGTGAGGATTATCACTTGAAGAGGAGGCCACTCTTCTCCAGGTGTTGTTTTTGGTCTTTGCAAAAGAACAAAGAATCTTTTACAAGGAAGTTGTTACTCAGAATTTACCTTATGCCTCTACTGGAAATTGCATGTTGGTGAAATATACAGATCTGAACTTCTAAACTTCCTTGAGTATTATGGACTATCATTGTATGCTTTGTACTTTGCTTGGTACTATGCGGGCAACAAAGAAGTAAAAGAAACATGTCTTACTCTAAGGAAATTTCCAACCTAGTTGTTAGGCAAAAGATACCTAGAATTATACATTTACTACGTTGAGTTCTTTTACATATACTTCTTTTAGAACATTTACTACACTTCAAAGTTATTATTTACATAATTATCTTTCAAGTTCATGAGTACCTTCTAGGTAGGGGCCCTATCTCATACATAATTTTAATACCTAATCAATGACTCAAAATCTAATGTATAGTAGATACTTAATAATAGATTTTTTGTATGTACAAAATGTTTGAATTAGATATATATTTTTATGTAATATTAATATACCCTTCTTTTATCTAAACATTTGAACCCATTTCAGTTAAAAAGCCAATCAAAGAATTAAAAGAGTCATCCTTTATGTCCTTTCTTTTTTTCACGTATATATCCAATCCATTATTAGGTCTTATAGATCTAAGCAAAATATATATCAAATCTCTTCACTTCTGCTATTCACTGTTGTTATCCATATCACTACTATTACCTAGACTTCTGCTATTCTCTGTTAATGGATCACACCGTTTTCACTTCTTCTTTCCACTCTCCACACTTAGGAATCAGTGTGATTTTTTAAAAATGTTAATCTAGGTAATGTTATCCATAGGTTAAAACACTTTATTTAATGGCTCCCATACTTTTAGGATAAAGTCAGACACCTTATCTGACTAACAAAGCCCTACACGATTTGGTCCTGTTCTTTGTTTGCTCTCTTCCTTCCCGCCTAGCCCCAGACACATCATGTCCTTTCACAGAAGGCTCATTCCAGCCATGTGTTCTTTGGACCAGCTGTTTTCTCTGTCTGAAATACACTTCTCTCTGACTCTGGTATAGCTTGCTCTTCTTTATCATTCCTGCCTCAACTGGAATGCTACTTTTATATCTGTTAGAATGTTTATACCACAATAAATGAAAGAGTAATTTTATAATGGGTTTAATCATTTCACATATAAAAATTCTGGAAGGAGAACTATTACAGTGCTAGTTAATGCTGTCCAGGGATATCAAGGCACTCTATGCAGTTCCTCTGCTCATTCTCTTTACTTTCTTTTCAAGGTTACAATGCGTTCGGAGCACTGTATCCAAGAGTGATTAGATGAATACAATCAATACTCTTTCAGGAAAGAAAATGCGTCAGGGGACTGACCATTAGATTGGCAACTGAGGAGGTTGGGCACATTTGCCGGAGAGATCATCTCTGACAGTTCAGTCTAAGATAGTTGCCACTCAGTTACTCGAGCACATCACCCATTTTTATCTTCTGCACCGCATTTGTAATCATCTGCTATGTTTTTTTTTATTTTTCTATTTGTTGTTTTATTTATTATCCATCTCCATTCATTAAAATATAATCTGTGGATTGTCTATTTTGTTTACAGTTGTATTTCCAGAATCTAGGACCATGCCTGGCACATAGTAGTTTCTCAATAAATAATTAGGTGGATAGGAATGAGTAGAGTAATAAGGAGGGAAAAGTACTAATAAACATGAGTGAAAAGACTTCAAATATTATATAGCTAGCATAATTTCATACTACTAATACTTGAAAACATCTTTTAAGATTGGAAAAAAGTTTAGTCTTTCAAAAATTGTAACAAAAAACAGGGGCATCTGGGTGGCTCAGGCGGTTAAGTGTCTGACTCTTGATTTTGGCTCAGATCATAATCTCAAGATCCTGAGACTGAGCCCCGCATCGGGTTCTGTGCTGAGCACAGAGTCTTGAGTTTCCTTCTCTTTCCCTCTGCCCTTCCCCCTGCCCTCTCTCTCTCTAAAATAAATAAATACAATATTTTTTAAAATTATAACAAAAAACAAAGAAAAGTAAACAACAAAAGGAACAAAGATCAACCCTGTAACATATTTGTTAACCAAAAAAGTACCTTATAAGTAGTAGTGTTACAGGGGCACCTGGGTGGCTCAGTGGTTAAGCGTCTGTCTTGGGCTCAGGTCATGATCCCAGGGTCCTGGAATCGAGCCCTGCATTGGGCTCCCTGCTCGGCAGGGAGTCTGCTTCTCCCTTTGCTCCTCCTCCTGCTTATGTGCTCTCTCTCAAATAAATAAATAAAATCTTTTTAAAAAATAAGTAGTGTTACATAGTAGTCAGTTTGATTTTGTTACTAAATCAGATGTCAAATACATCCAGAAACTTGAGGTCCACAATGTCAATTTCAAAGTTTCTTTCAATAATTTGCATGAAATATGAATGTTTGATTTTCCGCTAAGGTTTGTTGCTAATAGCAATTGCATGTGTTTAGGAAGAAAGTCATAATGCAATAGCACAAAGCAAAAAAAGTACATATCAAGGGGTCATCATGGAAGTTGTGTGGGGTCCTGTGGCACTGCTTCATGTCATGTGCCTTTAAAAAATAATCATAGTTCCTACTGTCAGACATTATTGACACATGGATTTGGTGGTAAGTGCTTAATATTTTATATTGAAATTCTAATAGAGAAGTTACAAGTTACTAGATGCTTTCTCTAAGTATATGTGCATATTTCCAATAGTTATCTCTTCATAAATAATTTTGTAGGGTGTTCACATAACATACATTTCTGTAGCCTAGCTACAAAGTCATTTTTTATACAGATGATACTAATAATTTCCCACAAGTTATTTAGCTTGTTGGGAGGACAAAACTTAAACGTGTGTATTAAAAATTATCTTTGGTATTAAAAATAGTTCAAGTGTAATGATTATTACAGCCATATTCAATCATGACATGGCCAGTGGATTTGATTTAAAAATGAGTTAATGCACATGACCTAGTGAGCAGCCAAATCACATTTACTGCAGTCAGAAAATGGAGATTGTTACAACTGGACATCTTTTCCTTCTTTAAGGCTCTTATTTAATACGTTTTTAAAGGTAGGGTTTATAGTCCATCAGACTTCTCATCTACAGCTTATTTCCCACATAGGAAATGTATAATAGATCCAGCAAAAAGAAACTAGCAATATAAAACAAACATTATAAAAACATTATTCTTACCCAAATTTGGCTTGAATGTCTCCTTAAAGGAATTGTGATATTGTAAGTTATCATAAATATATATTTGGTTTGGTTTTTGTCCTGTTTCTGGCACACAGCTCCTAAAATCCTTGGAATTTCCTAAGTGGAGAGAGAGACAGAGGTGTTTTTTGTTATGTTAAGGTGACTTTTGGACCTCCCTTAAGGAAGGTGGCTGGTTGCCAGGACACCCAACCCTGTGATTGGAGTGTTGGAACTTTCAGTCCCATTCCCCTACCCCTGGGGAGGGGACTGGTAGAGGTTGAATCAATCACCAATGACCAGTGCCTAGATCAATCCTAACTACGTAATGAAGCCTCCATAACAACACAGAAGGCTAGCTTCCAGGTTGATGAACCTGGGGAGGTGCTGGGAGAGTGGCACATCTGGAAAGGGCATGGAAGCTCACCCTCCTTTCCCCATACCTTGTGCTGTGTGTCTCTTCTGTCTAACTCTTCCTGAGTTACATATTTAGAGTAAACTGGTAATCTAGTAAGTAAAATGTTCCTCTGAATTCTGTAAGCTGCTCTAGCAAATTAATTGAACCCAAGGAGGAAGTCATGGGAACCTCTGATTTATAGCTAGTTGGTTAAAAATACAGGTAACAACCTGGACTTGCGATGGGCATCCTGAGTTAGAGGGAGTCCTTGGAACCTCCAATTCATAGCCATTTGGTCAGAAGCACAGGTAATAACCTGGTCTTGTTGACTGATGTCTGAAGCTTTTGAAGGAGGGGGGACAATCATGTAGGACTGAACCTTAACCTGTGGGATCTGACACTCTTTCTGGGCAGATAGTGTCAGATTTGAGTCAAACTGTAGGACACCCAGGTGGGTGTCCCAGAGAATTGCTTGTTGTTATTCCAGGGGAGGGGAACTCCCCTCCATGAATTGGAATCAGGATCTGAATCCCTTTGGGAATGAATGACAAAGAATGAAGGAGATTCTTCCTCATTAAAAACTTAAGTAATGCATGGTTAGAACATAATTGAAGAAAGAGAAAAGAATCAAAACAGCAGATGTTGGCAAGGATAAGGAGAAAGGGGAACCCTCTTATACCGTTGGTGGGAATGCAGGCTGGTGCAGCCACTCTGGAACACACTATGGAGGTTCCCCAAAAAGTTAAAAATGGAACTACCTACAACCCAAAAATTGCACTTCTAGGCATTTACCCTTAGGATACAAAAATATGGATTCAAAAGGGCATGTGCACCCTGATGTTTGTAGCAGCATTATCAACAATAGCCAAATTATGGAAAGAGCCCAAATGCCATAAAAAAGAATGAAATCTTGCCATTTGCAATGAAGTGGATGGAACTACAGTGTATTATGCTAAGTGAAATGTCAGTCAGAGAAAGACAAATACCATATGACTTCACTCATATGTGGAATTTAAGAAACAAAACAGATGAACATAGGGGAAAGAAAAAAAAGAGAGGGAGGCAAACCATAAAAGAGACTCTTAACTATAAGAGAACAAACTGAGGGTTGCTAGAGGGGAGGCGAGTGAGGGATGGGTTAAATGAGTGATGGGCATTAAGGAGGGCACTTGTGATGAGCAACAGGTGTTATATGTAAGTGATAAATCATTAAATTCTACACCTGATGCTAACATTACACTATACATTAACTAACTAGAATTTAAACAAAACTTGAAACATTAAAAAAAAAGAGACAAGAATCAAATATTTACTTGATAGGAATAAGAAAAGTTAATTATTATTGAATGACAAAAAGATTGTTGTTTTTTTAAAGGATGGTTTAAGAGGGCAAATGCAATTAAACAATAGAGCATAGATGTCAATAATCAGGGTTAAAATAATAACTTCTGGCTGTGTGACTTAAGACATAAAATCTGTTAAACAATCTTGAGTCAAATAATCCTTTCTCTTAGGTATTTTGAGGACTTACTGTACAAATACATGCAAAATGCTTAAAAGAGTTCGGGCATGTAGTAAGCACTTACTTAGTAAATGTTACCTATTTGAATTTCTTTAAAATGCCTTGAGTGCTTAATTTTAGAGGGGTGGAAATATTTATCAAAGAGAAATTGGCCCTGGGTTATATATTTTCTGAGAATGTAAACAGTCTTCACTCAAATGCATAAATAGGAAATGTTGTGTTAAGGAAACCCCATGTTTTAGGAGTAGTGTGAAATAGCAAATGCTGAGGACATGGCCATGTGGGGGATGTGGGGGTCCCTTTATAATGATGTAGGAGTTAGTGAGGCCATGGTGTTCAGATTTTATAGACAGCAGAGGTCTTGAGCTCTGGGTTAAAGACAAGGAAACTCAGAGTCTTGTGATAATGACAGCACATTGCAGGGTCTTGCTTTTTTTAGGCACTGCCCGAGGAAAACAGGCATGTTGATCAGCATGAACAATTTCTTCTCCAGTATTCTTTTGGAAAATAGTGGCCATGGGCACCTGGGTGGCTCAGTTGGTTAAGCGACTGCCTTCGGCTCAGGTCATGATCCTGGAGTCCCTGGATCGAGTCCCACATCGGGCTCCCTGCTCGGCAGGGAGTCTGCTTCTCCCTCTGACCCTCCCCCCTCTCATGTGCTCTCTCTCATTCTCTCTCTCTCAAATAAATAAATAAAATCTTTAAAAAAAAAAAGAAAGAAAGAAAATAGTGGCCATTTGAACTTTACAGAATGTGTCTTGAGGCCTGAAAAAAAATGTGCTTTGGTTGCAAGTGGATCAAACATTTCCCTTGATCCATACGTGTTTGTCATAGAAATGGACCTTGTCTGTGGCAACTCGAGGCAGGGAGCAGATCAGTTCAAATTAATTCAGACGCCTTGCTTAGAAAGAAAATGTCCTTTATCCTAGGATTACTTGAATATTTTCTTTTCCTCTCTCCTATAGAACATAGAGGGAGAATTGAATAAAAACTGAATTAAGTAAAAGCTATACTATTCTAAGCAGCCTCACTGACATTTCGATATTCTAACCAAATTAAGTCTGTACTCAGTATCAGGTCAGCAGTCTGCTTCCTGGCCGTGAAACTGCCTAAGTCCCCGGGTCTCCATTTGGAGAGGGGTTTAGCAAGAGCATCCTCTTCATAGCATTTTGGACTGATTAAAGGAGTTACAGTAGGTAAAACACTACAATGCTGGGATATTGTAAGCTGTCAATAATAAAACATGTTCTAATTCTCTCTTTTTTTTAAATAAGATCAATATAAAATATATCAAATGCTCCAGATACCAGCAGAGAAGTACAACCTCATAAAATATAAACTTTTCAGAAGAATTAGAAGAATCCTGTACCAAAAAGAGCACTGTGCTTACTTCCAAGACTTCTGTCTTAATCCTGCCTCCGCTTCTGAGTTAGAGTCTGATCTTGAGCTGATAGCTGGTAACTTGAACTCTTCTGGCTTGAGTCTTCTCATCCACAAAATGTCAGTTGTCATGTGCAACTTTCTACTTCCTAAAGAATTGTCAGGATAAAGGGGACTTGTAAACTGTAAAGTTGTATTTATTAAATATATTCATAATTGGGAAAATGCGGTATCATGATTATAATTTATTATTAAATAGAAATATTTTTCTTCTCTCCCTCTGAATAGTGGAAATGACAAGCAAATTGTTAGATTAGTAAATAATAAGCAATTGAGATATATAATTGAGTAAAAATTACTAAGGGATGCTCTAAGAAAATTTCCTCTTTTTTATACATTATATTTATATATATGTATTTATTTATATATTATATATTTATATATTACCTTTACATGGTGTTTTAAAATTTGATTTCTACTGAAATTTCATTGATTTTCTGACTATCTCTTCAAATGTTTAGGGTTTCCATTACTGTCAATGGAAGCTGCATAAAGAACAGACTATTTAAAGGGAAACTATGCATGATAAATGATGGTCTTGTCTACTGTAATCCTGTTTGTAGTTTCTTTTAAAGGTTTCATGGATAATGTCTTACACTATCTGTGAGATGTGGTGCTTAGAATAGTATAACTTTTACTTAATTCAATTTTTACTTATTTCTCCCTCTACATTCTGTAGGACAGCAGAGGAGAAAATATTCAGGTAGTTCTAGGATAAAGGAAATTTTCTAAATGTAGTGCCTCTGAATTGGGTATCTGCTTTTTTTTCATAAGAAATGCCAGGCAGGCATCTCAACCAATAAAGTTGTTAATGTATTAATTTGAAGGAGATTATTTGGAATATTTTTAAAGCTGATTTCAATATAAGCCCTAACTTTAGATCTCAATTCTGATAAAAGGAAGAAAGACTAAAAATAGAAAAGGAGTAGACTCGGCTAATCCCACAAGTATTTGGGTATAGGCATGGTAACATTGACAGCTTCACACACAGAGGAGCTTCACATGTGGAGGAAGCAAAAAATACCTTCACAGAGACGAATTACCAAAAGATGGATAAGGATGGAAAACTATGAGAAATAAGAGTAGAGTTAGCACTAATTTAAAAAAATATATCTGGGAGACAGAATGACTTCTATGGCTGATTGGTCTGCCTCACAGGTTTCCACCCTGCTGAGTAAAGAAACTTCCGTTTGTCCAAATCTCTTCCACCTCTGTCTTAAATGGTTTCATTTTACTTTCCAAATTCAGTCTACTCTAAAACGAATCATAGGGTTGTCTTACATGAGCTCCTGGATGACTTCTTCATTTTAAGTAAAAGCTCAGCATATTTAGAGATGGGATCAAGATGTATGAGGAATGAGTCTTCCTGGGTTCTCGTGGGGAGGGGAAGGGGTACCTTGAACCACGTGATGTCACTATGCTGTTCACAAGCCTCTGTAGGAATGGTGTGTCTTGTCTGCCAGATCATTGCTTGTCCTGCTGCCAAATGCTGCTGAAACCTGCAGCTGGTGACTTTATGGCATCCTTTCTCTCTTGCCTGTATTTTAACTCCCTGAACATTGTTAGCTTAATTATTAAATTATTTCTGGGAAGTCTAATATTTGAATTCCCTATGAGTAGGTTAGCCAGATAAAACACAGAATGCCTAGTGGAATTTGGATTTCAGATAAACATCAACTAGTCAGCAGTGAATACTATTGTAGTTTAAGTATGACCCAAATATCATATGGGGTATTTAATGTTTATCTGAAATTCAAATTTAACAGGGTTATCCTCTATTATATTGTCTATATACGACAACCTCACCCATGAGTTTTTATTTACATATTGATTTTCTTGGTTTGTATTGTGTTGCATTCCTCAGGTATATTGCCTTTTTTTTTTTCTTTTTAAAGATTGTGTGCTACAACTTGTATCAGCAAACTTGTTTGTAGAAATAGTAAGATCTTATATGAAATTATTCTCTTTCAAAATAATACCTATTTTTTCTGGAAGGCTCTTTGAGATGCTAGCAATCCAGGATCAACTTAATCAAATTTCAGGGATTGAGTAGATTTAAATCTGAGCCTCAGTTCTTGTGAGTTTTGTCTACTTATTGATTATACTCCTCTCAAATTAAGATGGGCTCCCCAGGTTACCATGTCTGAACTCCAGTTTCTGTCCTCTGGCACAGCAGGACTGTGAAAAGTGTTTTTTTTAGCCTCTCAGCTTTTCTGCTGCTTCCTCTTGAGTTAGAAAATACTTAGAAGAAGCCCTAAATTCACCTCTCTAGGCTTTCATCCTCCATGGATCTTGGCTGCTTATTCTTTGCAATCTTATTATTTCTTTTATGCCTCCAAGTATGTGTTTGTGTCTAGATTTTCTAATTGTTCCCAGCAGGAAATTTAGTGTAAATCACAGTCTCCTTTTACTAAAACGAAGTCAAAATGTCATTAATAAATACTTCTTAAGGATGAGAGGCAAAATTGCAGGAAATATAAAGGGGAATATAAACAAAAGTGATGTTCCTTTCTTGACCATCCTAAAATACATCACGTACGAGATGGTGTGTGATTCAATGCCACATTTTCCCCTCTTATCCCATCTTGAAGGGCTTTGGAAAATTTCAAATAAGTCCTGTTCATATGCAGATTTCAGACTTCACATGCACTCAGAATTGAGGTTTTCAAAGATTTTGTTTTTAAAAACCCACTCATAATTCCTAAACCATTAACTTGGGATATTTTAAATATCTCCAGACACAGTGAATTTGTTAATCTTTCAGTGGGCTTGTTAATGAAGAAGCAGTGTTTATAAGGATTGTATTTAATTCTCTTAAACCTGGTTGAGTGAATTTTCTTTGTTACAGTAGTAATTGATTGCATCTACTCTGGAAAAGGTTGTTTTATATCTCTTACAAATTGACAAATTTACTTTGATTAATATCCTGTGAGCATAAGTTTTTGTTTATGTAAAGGTTTTTTATATAACTACTCATACTCTGAACTTTTAGGCACCTTGAAGGGAATAGAGCAACTTTTAAATCCATATCTTCCTTAAAGGTAGTGATAGTGGATGTGTTGGAGCAATCTAATCATGTTTATACTCATCTTAAATATAAACCCGAAATTTAGATATTCTTTTGTTCTAAAAAATAATCTATCCATTAATCGAAATAAAGCTGTTCATGTATCAAAATAAAGCTATGAAAAACAAATAAAGCTATGCCTCATTAATCTGACAAAAGAATTGTCAAGTATCTTTCATCAAAATGTGAAATATTTCCTCTCAAACCAATAATTTAATTGAAATGTTTACTGTGTAAAACTTAGATGACCATCTTCAAAGAGAACAAAGTGTTAATATTTGAGTTCTTTCAATAAGAATGTGAACAGATTGTATTATCATTTGAAAGCAGTATTATATTTGCATGCAAAGGAAAAGCACAGAAATTTGAATGCAAAATTCATATTGTAGCTTCCAGCTAATGACAAGGATAGTAACCTCAAAGAAGCAGAAAATTCCAGAAATAAACACAATAAAAAATAATAACAATCAAAATGCCTATCATACCCTACGGCATTGGGATAAGAAATAATACTATTTGTCTGTCTGGCACAAGGTATATTTCTGGTCATAAGTTTTAGACGCTGAAAGCAAGATGATTATTTATCAAAAAAGAGATTTGTTTTCCAAGCTCCCTTGGTAAAAATAACTAAACTTTTAGTTGGGAAGCTATAAGAAATTATGTATTGTAAATTAAATAATCTTCAAATCAACTCAAGTAAATAAGAGGGGTTCAGTCGAAACCCAGATATCCTAGATCTTGTTAGCCTTATCTCCACAGTAAATTTCCATTTTCCTCTAATATCCAGTATTAGGGTAGTGGTTTTAAAAGTAAAGTTTTACAATCGGATTTCTTGAGTTCTGACAGTGATTCCACCTGTTACTAAATGTGTATGCTTAGGCACATTACTTACTGCCTCAAGAACCCAATTATCCCATCTATTAAATGGAGTCATTTTGAGGATTGAAAGGCACATTAAATGTAAAGGATTCAAAGGAATGTTTGGCACATAATTAGCACCAACTGCTAGGATTACTTATAATAATTACTATTAAATAAATATCTATAAAACTCTACCTGTTAAATTAGTATGGAATTTGGTCTTTTTCCAAAGTTTCATTCCAAATATAATTCTCAGGGTCTCCAGGGTTACTTATACCTATTTCTGAACCAGTCCTTCCCATGTTCACCTGAGATAACCCCCAGGAAGTCAGATGTCCTGATTAGGCAAGACTCTGAAAACAGTGACTGGCTGGTTTCCTTTTCCTTCATCTTTCTGGCCTCATTCTCAGGACAGATCAAGACAAATCAAGACCCCAGCAAGCCCGTGATTCCTTCATCATGGTTACTTCTATGTAGTTTTTTTATGCAGATCAAGATGGCTCCTTTTGCTATGAAGAATGATATACTCTTCTTAGTATAATGCTCAGTGAGGGTAGCAGAGATGTCGCTGGTGATTTAGCTTTTGATAATTAACCTTCCTCAAGTCCTCATTGTGGCACTAATACTCGGATGGGGATTTTTATTCTTGTTTGTTAGTAGGGAAGGCCCTTTTTGCATTAGCTGCATGCTGTGCAGAGAATCAACACTTGATTTCTATATCCTAGGCTCTAAAGTTGAATTTGATTACCTGAGGAGACCCATTTTCCATATGGTAATTTTCCCCTCGGGATCTTTCATTTCTTTTTATATAGGGCTGAGACTATATCAGACAAGTTCAAGTAAAGTAAGTGTTGAATATCAATTTATTTTGTTCCACATTTAGTCCTCTACAGGGAAAAAAAAAAGGTACCCAACCATATACCCTCCAATTCCCAAACCAGGTGGTTATATGAGGGGAGGTAGGGCACCTGACAGAGGGCAACTAACTCCTCCTGCTTAAGTACCAGGCTCTTGACAAACCAAACTGTCTTGTTAGAGTCAATTGTTAATTAAATATATTATTAAATTCAGAGTATGTTGCATTTATGAATTTGGGCATTAATGCATTTTAACATGGAAATTATTACTTAAAAATATGCATTCTTTAGGGAATGCATATTTTTAAAGTTTTAAAACAAACGTGTATCCTGGCTTGCTTATGAATTTCTTGTGAGATGACCTTCTACTTGATTTGGCATGATATATATAACTTAACCACAGAGAAATTTTGGAGGCTTTTTTGTTCATTTGTCAGCACAGTTAAAAAGTGATTTTGATCCCCTTAATGCAATTTTACTACATCTCCTGATGCAACTATAGCTTTATTTCAACTTTTACTATTAAAAACCACACATTAGAAATATGACTCACAGAATCACAGTGGCTAAATAAAGTTGTCACATTAAATACCATACAATGTATATGTAGACATTATAGTTATTTTAGAAGTTTTCATTTTGGTGTCTTAAAATATAGATTACATCTTTTGGTAGAAAGCAATTATTAAATAGGAAGAATTTAAACTAGACTTAAGAAATGATTTCGAAAAAAAGTGCATTTGGGCTTCATGATAGTAAGAAATTAAATTATTCCATAAAGTTCTATTCTTCTATTATTAAAAAGGAGTGTCATTGATGTCTATAGCCATCTGATGGCAGGCAGCATTTTGAAAAGATCACAAAGATTAATCAACATGCATTATTTTATTCAGATCAGTGAGTAAATACATTCAACACATGGATAAAATTTGAATTAAAATTGGAAAAAAAGACTCTTACTTAAATATTACCTATATTTACTGTAAAAATTTTTGAATTTTTATTCCTCATTTGCTTTTACTTAATGTGGTGAGGCAGTGTCTCCTACATAGTATATTTTGAGATACATTGTTATAGCTTTAAATAGAAATTTACATATTTTAGTTTCTTCCATTTTTCATAGTTGGAATACATTCAACTTTAAAATGTTATGAGTGTAGGAAAAGTGTAAGAAATAGTAAGTGTTTTTGGCGAATTTTATTACTAGCTAAAAAATGAAAATCAGAATATTATCTGATTTTTTTCAAATGTATATGCATGTGTGTATGTATGCATGTATGTTTACAGATTAATTGAAAGATGGGACAGATAGACAGGCAGAAAGATAGTTTACTTTGAGTCCTAGGCTCTGACACTAAAATTTGTTGCTCTTACAGTTACCTCTTATGTTTATACTATAATCTATGGAAAGAAAATTTTTACAAGATCCTTTTGGTCTTAATTTAAATTTACTGTTGAATTTTTTACAATCAAAATTATTTATAAATCATATTCATTCACAAGTTCTTTCAGAGTAATTTATTGAGTGCCTACACATAGTAGGCACTCTATTATCTGTTACTACTACTAAAATAATAATAAAGCATGCTCATGAGTTTAGAGTCCTTGGGTGACTATTATATAATTGGATGATTATATATATATCACCACTCTTATATATGTATAAAATTATATACACAGATACAGATATATATATATATCTCAGTACTCAAACTGAACTTTGAATTATGGAAAGGTCACCTTACATACAAACATATCCTGGTTTGAGAATAGTGTCTGTTAGAGAAAAATTATATTCATGCTATTTTTTCTTTTTTGCAGTATCTTCAGTAAGACTAACTAAATCCAGGTACATCATGAGAAGGATCTATTTTGTATATTATTTTCTTGTATTTGCTCAAAATTATTGAAGCAAATGACATTCCTAAGTTGCCAGATCCCCAAGTCAGAGCTGGTAGTGTCAAGACTTCTGGGGTATAAGCAAGGCAAAACAATTCATCATTTTTAATGATCTCTAAAGATAGATTACAGTGATCAATAGTGGTATTTCCTCAGAAGAATGATGCAATGGAAACTTTCTACATTTTCACTGATCCAGGTAGCAGAACTTCTTTTTCATTATCTCACCTAAAGGTCCAGCATGACATCCAGGAATCCAGATTATACAATTATCAACAAAGGACCTCATAAAACTAAACAAATAGAATACCAACTGCACAGAAATCTGCTCATGATGAGCCATAATGACTCATCTTAAAATAGGGGCTGATTGCTTCTAACATAATAGGGAGGTCAGGCATTATTATCATTATTGTTTTATTCCACTAAGCTCTCATTACGTCATTAGAAAAGAGTCAATACTGACGTTGCCAGTAAAGTTCAGGAAAAATATCAAGAATAATCATACCTTATCTTACATAGAATTGCTGAATGTGATAAGATACAAAAATAAACATCAGGCATTTTAACAATAAAAGATTTGAAAAGGATAATAAAAATGAAGAGAGGGAGAGACCAGGTAATTGTACGTCGTATACCTTGGCCTTTGAAATCAGAGACTGGCAGTGTAACAGGGGATCTTTAAGGGATTCCCTCACCCCAGACTTGTTGCTATTATTGAGAATATTCATGTTCTTTTAAGAATAAAGAGGGAAATGAGAAGCAACTGAAATATGAATAGACAGTGGTAAGTGAACTTCTAGTTTGTGTTTGCTTATAGGCTGCTGAGTATTGTGAAGAGAGATCTGAGCTTAGAACATGGGATACAGATGCCAAGAGTGATGTCCAACCAAGCGGATAGATTCCTCCGAGACTCAGTTATCACAAACAAAAGCCAGAAATTTCACTTGGTCTGTTTACTTTAGAAGAAGCCCTAAGCATTAGGGGCACCTGGGAGGCTCAGTTGGTTAAGCATCTGACTTTGGCTCGAGTCATGATCTCAGGGTCCTGCCCCCTTCAAGCCCCACGTGGAGCCCCAGGTCATGCTCCCTGCTCTGTGGGGAGTCTGCTTGTCCCAGTCTCTCCTCCTCTGTCCTCCCCCCGCTCACACTGTCTCTCTCTCAAATAAATTAAATAAAAATCTTTTAAAAAATCCCCAAACATCAAGTAAAATAATTAATGTGAATATAGTTTTAAAAAGATGAAGTTTTATGAAAATAAGTATTACTAATCATTTCAGTCGTGCTCATTTCTTTACCAGTGTAGATTACACTGCAGGGCTCTTCAGACTTTTTCTTTCCTCTTTTTGCTGCTGGGGCTCTTGTCTCCCTCCCCTTCCTTTTTCTCCCAATATCATCAAGTGGTCAAAGTGCCTGTGTAGATTGAGCCATTGGTAGAATGGATCCGAAGACCACAGCTCCTAAAATTTAATGAAAAAAGGACTGAGAAACTATTTGTGGCTGTGCTCGTCAAACCAGAGAAGGTCAGAAAACAGAACCAAATCCTCCAAATCCTCTACTTCCCTCTGGTGTGTATGAGTCTTGGTATTTGATATTCACTTGCACAGCTATCAGATGCGGCATGTTTACTTGACAAATAAGCAGTTTGTTTTGGTGGAACCAATATCTGGAAATGGTACCTTCTTTCCCGGCATTGTTTAGAGAAGAATAAGAATAAAGTGAATTTTAAATTCCTTAGAGAGATCTACAGTTCAGGTAACAGGTGTCCACGTGAAATCAATCTCTGATTTGTTCTTAAGTGACTTTACTTGAACATGAATGAACCGTGTTGAATATGTATTGTATGTTCTCTTCCTGTATCTTGTCTTTGTCTTCGCCTTTTCTCTTTAGCACCTCGTTATTTCATATCATCCAACCCCAGAAGCTGATGGGAAATGATGAGCAGGGTCAGGATTCAAGATCCTGAGCAGGGTCAGGATCCATGTCAGTGATTTGAGAGGAATGTACACAGTCCCTCTTTCCTGCCTCAAAGTTTATAAAGAGTTAAAAAAGAAAAAACCCAAAAGTTTAAAAATAGGAACAGAGACAGTCAATAAAGGCATTTAGCAGTTTTAGCAGAACATAGAGTTACCTTAAAAACAAGTACTGATAATTGGTTAATTAGAAGTAGAAGATTGGCTAGGTATTAAGAGATTTCTGAGAAGAATGAACATAAAGGAATAAAAGCTGAGCTATAAAGATAATTCTCCTTTTTAATGTCTCGAGTTCAAAAAATATTGGTGATCTTTTAGATTTTAGGAAATAGTGCCATGTAGAAAACAGTTGAAGTAATTAAAAGAGGATCATTATAGAGTAGAATGAATAGTTTGCTTTATTCACTGATGATCCACCAATTTAAAAAATGCTGAATAGAAAAGAGATTTAAGTGTTGAAATTCTCTAAGCTGATATTATTAATAGCTCAAAATTCTATTTATTTAAATAGGTGCCATAATCAGCATTAAAGAAATGAGCTGTCTTATGATTTGGGGGGTGAGAGGAAGTTATCTCTTTACAAAAGAAAATGATATAAAAGTCCTAAAATTTTTACCACTTATTCATTTAAAAAATTGAATTTCTAACTTACATATAGTAAAATTAAATGTGTGTGTGTGTGTGTGTGTGTGTGTGTGATGTTGTGTGTTTTGACAAATGTGTAGGATGTTACCTCCACCACAGTAATCAAGATGCAGAAGAGGGCCATCATTCCACAGAAACCCCCTCATATTCTCCCTTTGCAGCAAAACCTCTCCCCTCTTCCCTCCTCCCTTAAACTCTGTCAGCCACTGAAATGTTCTCTGTTCTCATGGTTTGCCTTTGCCACATTATACTGGACCAAGGGATACACTTTACGTAGAAGGAGATGCAGTAAGGGGAGCATATCCGTGAGATCAACTGGACCTATTCCATGCTGCACCACTTGGAAACTGCCAGTCTGGTTAGAATAATGAAATGGCCCCATGAGGTGCCAGCTTGTTGAAGAAACTCTGCAATGATGGGATGTCATCCTCCATGATGAGTTTTACTCTAAGTAAACAATCATTGTTTTGTTTTGTTTATTCTACATAGCCTGTGGACTACTTGGATATGAGAACTTGGGAGAGTAAGTAGGAATGGCTCTACTTACTATCTTGCCCAGAGGCTCAAATTTGTTACTTAAAGTCAGAATCCTGAATTCTGCAGGTTTAGAAAGTTTCCAGAGGGAAAATGCTTTCAATACAGGACATAAAAAAAAAATCTCATGACATTTCAAGCTCTATCCAGTTACTTTAGTTGATCACTAACTCAAAGAATAACAAGCAAAAAAGATATTTGACGTGATCACCAGGATATTGTAGCGCTGTTACTAACCAATGGAGAAATGTATGACTTTTAAAAACTGAATTAATAAATTTTTAGTTACTTAAAAATTTACCTAATTATTAAGATATAAGCCAGTGAATGTGTTAATATAGTTAATGCATATAGCCAATCATGTTGATGTTGCACATAGAAATTTTTAGACCTTTATTCCGTGACTCTTAGCTCAGTGATGTTTATTTCTTTGATTTTCTATTTTGATATATTATTTTGAGTTCATCCATTAGTTCTGCAATTTGCTATCCGTGTTAAACTTGAGAAAATCACTTCACTCTCTAAACATAGTTATCCACATCTGGAAAATATAGATAACAATGGCACTGGTTCACAAACTAGGGGGGAATAAGTAAATAATTAGTTTTGAATTGGAACAGTACACTTATTAACTGAATGTGTATTGACAAGTTATTTAAACTCTTTGAAACATGTATTCCTTACTTGTATACTGAAAACTTTAATAGTGATAAAAAGAATGAAATAATATTTTAAGTAAAATGCTTAGATTAGTGCCTGATACAGTGTCTGTTATAGCAGTTTGTTGCTGTGGTTGTTATTATTACTCTGCAAGAATTAATTTGATTGAGCAAATCCAGATTCCACTTTTTCTTGTAGTGAACAAAATTGTCACAACAGTAAGCATACCAATGTAGGAACTCACCATTGTAAGTTAAATTTTTGAAACAAATGTTTCCTAAAATGTGTGTTGTAAACATTAAAGTTATAATTAATTTAATTGGAATTCCAATATTTGGTAACTGAATCCAATCATTGTCATAGGCATACAATTCACCAGCATGGGCTTTAAAGGAGATTTGATCTCTTCCCCTGCAGCTGGCTATTTAAATCTGTGTCCTCTAAAATATCCAAAGAGCCAATGTCTTACCACAGGAAAAGAGTAGTGATAGCAATAATAATAGTGATAAAATGAAAATAAATGCCAAATCTACTATGCTTGGCCTTAATTAGTTCTTATGAGACATTGCATAAAGAAGATAATTAAATAATAGTTTAAATCCTATAAAAGTATAATTAGACTTAAAGAGAAAAACAACTATCCTCCAGTGTCAATTGCCCTATGTGTTTTTTAAAGCTTAATGTCCCCGTTAAATGAGACCACAGCTATGACATTTCACTTCCTCTGAGCCAGAGATGTACAATTAATGCAAATTAAATTTTGTTTGCATTTAATGTTAGATATTTTCTTCTCATTTGCCATGAGTTTCTCTTATTTGTATCCTTAGGCTCTTCATGTTTCATTCAGAATGAGAACAACAGGGGCGCCTGGGTGGCTCAGTAGGTTAAGCGCCTGCCTTCAGTTCAGGTCACGATCCCAGGGTCTTGGGAATGAGCCCCACATTGGGCTCCCTGCTCAGCGGGAACCTGCTTCTCCCTCTCCCTCTGCCTCCCACTCCCCCTGCTTGTGTGCGCGCTCTCTCTCTCTCTCTCTCGTGTCAAATAAATAAAATCTTAAAAAAAAAGAATGAGAACAATAAAAATATAGATTTGTGTATGTGTTTTTTGATCCTTATAAAATCAACTATAATCCTAAACACTGTTTTGGCAAAAAAAAAAAAAAAGACTAGAAGTTGTAGACAATAGGATCAGAGAAACTATTCAGAAAACTGCATGTGAAAATTATATTAAATAATTATATTTGCCTCAAAATTGAACTTAGAAAATAAGAGAAGAAAGAGAAGATGAAGATTAGGTGTGAGAGATAAAACAATTTGCAAATTTTGTATGGTATTTATATAAGGATGAAAGAGGTGATTTATTAGTAGATTTATGATTTTTTTTGGCAAGCATACCAAAATATAGTCCTAAAATTAGTAAATTAGCATTCTGTCCCATCTCCCTTGGCTCTTCCTTAGTATAGTGACCTTGAATGGTGTTGAGGCAAAACATCTGACTCTGGGAACTTGGATTCAAAGATATAAAGTATTCTTAAGAGTGTCTCTAACCTTACACTCTCATATTCTAATTTATGTTGCAAAATATACCCCAAATTATGTAAAATGCAGTTTTCAGAAATTATAATCTAACCCCCCCTCTAATGCTCTGATTAAAAAACAGAAACAAAAATAAAAACACAGTGCCTGTATTCCTTTATTTAAGGGAAAAAGCTAAGAACTTTTCATATAGGACTGCATTTCAGAAAAATTAACTTGCATGCCAGCTGTAACAACCCTCAGACACCAAAACAGAAGGGAATTTCAAAACTTATGATTCTATCCTAAAGTGCAAGTGTTTATACTCCTATGTGCTACTCTTCTTGCTCACAGACTCAGTCTGAAATATTCTGATTGCTACAGTCCTTAGAAATCTTTCCCCAACCAGAGGGCCTGTAACATTTGTTTTCTGTCCCACTTCTCTAACTCATGGTTCTGTTCATGAAGATGCATAAGGACCACTATGTCTTGAAACAGAAAGTAAGTTTAAAGCCATAATAACATTCTTTTTGTTTTATACAGATTACAAGATAGCTCAGTGATGTGAGTGAATAATTTGTTCTATTCCATATTGACTGACAAATACTTCTCCTTCATGGAAAGTATTTAGACAGGTAGATTCGTACACATACATATTTGGCTCTCCATGGCAGAGCTGTCAACCCATGACCTGAGAGGCCTCTGGCTATGTGGAGTCTTAGGACCCCTTAGCTTTTCCCTATTCACCACTCTCACTTCTTCCCATAAACTTACTTCTTTAGTTAGACAAGTATAACTCAGAGGACATAATTTCTTTTCTTGTTTCTGAGCTTCCCTGTATTTTCTTACTACATGATAACCACAGCAAATGCTTAAAGTGATAAGATAATAAACTATCAGAAATATTTATGAATCAAGTCAATGTAACTATAGTGTTTATGAAGAGAAAATATGAAAAATATTTATTTTGTTAAAGTTTAGTATTCAGAATGTTTACTGAAATAATTCTGAGCGCAATGGGGAGCTCACAAGATTTGTGGCAAATTGTTCATTGATAAATAAGTCAGAATATTTATTGAAAATATGTGGAGACTCAGTTCCCTGTATAACTTTCTTTTCTCTTATGAGAATCTTATGCAAGTGATTCTTGGCTTGTTTGGAAATTGAAATTATTTCATAGCTCTTCAGTTCTTGGGCCTTTTGTGAGAAATTGTAAAACACAGATGAAAACTCGTAGATTCAGATGGCAAATCACTATAAACAAATAAGCATATAGCTATAAGTTACCAGATTCGATTAGATGCCAGTGCTCATATTAATCACAATGTTAAAGCATTGCAAACATTTTTAAAACTTAGTGAAAAGAAACAGTTATTTGTTAAAGAAATAAAAGAATTTTTAAGGAGAAAACTTATTTGCAAACCTATGTAGAATCAAGACACATTCAGTTACCATATACTCAATATACAGTTCAGGGCACTGAAACACAAACTTTGAAACTGAAGTGACTTTATAATGGTACCTAACATATGTTTAGCAGGACTAGTATTTTCCCTGATTTCTAACCTTACGCTTTCAAATTTTCCTTATCATTTTAATTAAAAACAGTTTATCATTGTTAGTGGAAGAGGAGGAAGTTGTAATCATGATTAGAATGGGAAGGGTATTTTAGTCTAGCTCAGGAAATTTTCCCCGAGGATGGGCTTGCTTGGGGAAGCCAAGAGATGATGAAAGCAAGCCTCAGGTCTCCAACTGGTGTTCCTTGAGGCTAATACTGATGAGTCCTTAAGAACCATGAGATTGGCAATCCTTTGGGCTGGACAACTGGTAAATACATTGCAAAAATACTTACTGTAGTTGATCAGTGACCTTGTATCTCTGGCTTTTGGCATTATTGATAGGTTGGTCATGTCAGTGTTAAATCATGACTATGTAAATGATTAGGAAATAAGGGCAATACTTTCTTCTTTATTTCTAATTGTTTGAAGCATCACTGTATTTTTCTCAGTTAAGTTTTTTAAAATTAAAGGGCAAGATATATATATACACTTGAATAAATATCACCTCCGAAGTGAAATATATCATGGCCCTTGCCATTTAAATATTCTCATAAGCCTATAAAAGGGGTTAACACTGAGTTAAATTGCTTAGTTATATAATTTTTAAAAGATTTTATTTATTAATTTGAGAGAGACTGAGAGAGAGAATGGGTGGAAGGGGTAGGGGCAAAGGCAGAGGGAGAAGTTGACTCCCCGCTGAGCAGAGAGCCCAATGCAGGCCTCGATCTCAGGACCCTGAGATCATGACCAGAGCTGAAAGCAGATGCTTAACCAACTGAGCCACCCAGGTGCCCCAAATTGCTCCGTTATATGATATTCTATAGCCTCTTGGCTATACTAGGAACTAGGATTCTATCACTTGCATCTGACAAAACCTGTCAGATTTGAGCTTTATTTTAAATCTCAGAAATAATCATTGCACACCTTCTGACTTGAAAAAAAATTAGTTCATGCTCCCTCCTGCAGTATAAATGTATGCTATTATGTGACTTCTGTCACCATTTTTTGTTCATTTAATTTCTGGTTTGTCAGATATTTTTATTTTTTAACATGAATAAGTAGTGCTTTTTGATTCTGTGTTTCCATCATTTTATTCTTGGTACATATTCTCATTAATTGCAAACTGCAGTTTAGGTCTAATCTATGCATACTGAAAGTCATACATTTCTTTTTTTATATTTAAACTTAAGATACCTTTGTCAGGGGCGCCTGGGGGGCTCAGATGGTTAAGCGTCTGCCTTCGGCTCAGGTCATGATCCCAGGGTCCTGGGATCGAGTCCCGCATCGGGCTCCCTGCTCCTTGGGAGCCTGCTTCTCCCTCTGCCTCTCTCTCTCTCTCTGTCTCTCATGAATAAATAAATAAAATCTTAAAAAAAAAAAGATACCTTTGTCAGAAAATAACAAGCAATACCTTTTCTGGAATTTTGGCTATTAGCTGGTTGTTCAGAATATCTGTAAAATTAACAGTTTTAAATAGTAAAACATATAGCCTCAATTTTGATGATGATCATTTTTATTGTTAATATTTTGGTCAAAGATTACATTTTAAAAAGATTGTATTTCCTACAATGTTCTCTGTAATCAGAACATGTTGAAATCCTTTTATGTCCTTAAGAAATTGGTTTACTTCTACATAGATCTAATAGTAGATATTAAGACCCTATTGGAGATTTATAACTTTTATCAGCAGAAGATATGATGGAAAGCAGAGGAAAAAAGTAAATTAGTTGTAAAGCTCAGGAAAATATGAAGCCAGAACCCTTAAAGAATATCATTACCATTGTGCATTTTCCCCCTTAGATAATTCTGATAATACACATTGGAATAGGAATGGCAAATAACATTTTTCCCTTTATCCACTGAGTTAAAAAAAAATGTATTTACAATATTAAAATATTTAAAATTGCTACATTTGCTAACAAAGGAAATACTGGCCAATACTGGCCCATAATCTAAAGGAAATTAGGACAGGCTTACTGGAAATTAAGAAGTGAAGTCAATAATATTTTACATTTAGAATCTCTCTTCTTTTTATTCTCTTTGTTCTCTATTTTCAGGAAATCTTGTCTGTAGCGAAAATCTGAGTGTATTTGCTTCAGGCAGATGTTTGTTTATATTCTCTTAGCTTAGTAACTCTGGGAATAATAGAAGAAGATGGTATGCACAGCAATGAATATAAATAATTGAACCAGTGTACCTTTTTTGAGCAAAAAGAAACCCATGCATATCCATTAGCTGTGGAAATACCTTGCAAAATTATTAGTCAATCTGTATTTTTAAAAATTTTAAATTCATAACAAAATTTTGTGATAGAGGTATTCCAAAAGATATTTGTAAAAATAAATGGTGTAACTGGAAAATTACAACTGAAGTGATTCATAATTCCAGAATGCCACCACAGAACAAACTAGTACAAAGATGTGGCATGACTTTCACTCTTTTTAAGATTTTTTTTATATAATAAATAATCCACAAAGACAAGCTTTTTGGAAATTTTCCTTAAACTTCAAATGTATATGAAGCAAAAATTGATAGTGTCAATTTACCATGCCTCAAGCCCAATGTCCCCCTCCATATATAACTGTTTGGCCTGTCTTCTCCTGGAGTTTTTGCTCTGTGCACTAACATACAATTAATTGTACCTATAATATACATAGATACATAGGTACTTTATTTTATATGTTTGTAATGCATGCATATGTATGACCTTTTATATGTATATAAACATACACATGGTATATCAATTCATATATGTATATGTGTATATATAAATACATACAAGTTATATACATACATATAAATACATAAACATATAAATACATTTATAAATACCATGTTCTTCAATCTCTGACACTTTTAAGTTTTGCTTTTAGTACTATTAACTGTTAACTTTGGGATGCCTTTTAAAATGGTTTTGACAATAAGGTTCCAACTTACCAGTTTACCAGAATCAGATGTTGTTTTGAATTGTGTCTTGTTATTATTTTAAAAGAACATTAAAATTTGATTGATAAAAAGAGATTGAAGTCATACCATGCATCTTTTCTGACTATAATGCTATGATACTATAAATGAACCACAAGAAAAAATCTGGAAAGAGGAAAATACATGGAGGTTAAATAACTTGCTACTAAACAATGAATGGGTCAACCAAGAAATCAAGATGAAATAAAAAATTCCATGAAAACAAATAAAAATGACAGTCCAAAATCTTTGGGATGCAACAAAAAGTAGCTCTAAGAGGGAAGTTTATAGCAACACAGGCCAACCTCAAGGAGCAAGAAGAATCTCAAATAATCTAACCTTACATCTAAAGGAGCTAGAAAAAGAAGAATAAAGAAAACTCAAACCCAGAAAAAGTAAGGAAATAAGAAAGAGTAGAACAGAAATAAGTGACATAGAAACTAAAATAAAAACAACAACAATAGAACAGATGAATGAAACCAGGAGCTGGTTCATTGAAAAGAAAAAAATTGATAAACCTCTAGTAAGAGACATTAAAAAAGAGAGAGGACCCAAATAAACAAAATTACTAAAGAAAGAGGAGAAATAACAACCAACACCACAGAAATACAAACAATTGTAACAAAATATTATGAAAATCTATATGCCAACAAACTGGACAACTAGAAGAAATAGATAAATTCCTGGAAACATATAACCTACCAAAACTAAAGCAGAAGGAAATAGAAAATGTGAACAGACCACTTACCAGCAATGAAATTGAATCAGTAATCAAAAAACTCTCCCAAAACGAAAGTCTAGAACCAGACTGCTTTAGAGGTGAATTCTACCAAACATTTAAAGAGTTAATACTCATTCTTCTCAAACTGTTCCAAAAAACTTCCAAATTCAATATGAGACCAGTATCACCCTAATACCAAAACCAGATAAAGACACCACAAAAAAGAGAACTACAGGCCAATATTGCTCATGAATATAGATGCAAAAATACTCAACAGAATATTAGCAAACTGAATCCAACAATATATTAAAAAAAATTATACACCACTATCAAGTGAGATTTAGTCCTAGGATGTAAGGGTGGTTCAATATTCACAAAACAATCAATGTGACACATCACATCAATAAGAGAAAGGATAAAGACTATATGATCATTTTAATAGATACAGAAAAAACATTCGACAAAGTACAACATCAATTTATGATAAAAACCCTCAACAAAGTAGGTCTAGAGGGAACATATCTCAACATAATAAAGGCCTTCTATGAAAAACCCACAGCCAACATCACACTCAGTGATGAAAAACTGAGACCTTTTCCCCTAAGGTCAGGAACAAAACAAGAATGTCTACTCTCACCACTTTTATTCAACACAGTATTGGAAGTCCTAGCCCCAGCAATCAGACAAGAAAAAGGAATATAAGGCATCCAAATTGGTAAGGAAGAAGTAAAACTTTCACTGTTTTCAGATGACTTGATACCATATACAGAAAACCCTAAAGACTCCACCAAAAAACTACTAAAATGGATAAATGAATTCAGTAAAATAGCAGAATACAAAATCAATGTACAGAAAGGTTGCATTCCTATACATTAATAATGAAGCAGCAGAAAGCAAAATTAAGAAAACAATCCCATTAACAACTGCACCAAAAATAATTAAATATCTAGGAATAAACTTAACCAAAGAGGTGAAAGACCTGTACTCTGAAAACTATAAAACACTGATGAAAGAAACTCAAGACAATGCAAAGAAATGTAAAGAAATTCCACACTTATGGGTTAGAAGAACAAATATTGTTAAAATGTCTATACTACCCAAAACAATCTACAGATTTAATGCAATTCCTATCAAAATACCAACAGCATTTCTCACAGAACTAGAAAAAACAATCCTAAAATTTGTATGGAACCACAGAAGACCCCAAATAGCCAGAACAATCTTGAAAAAGAAAAAGCTGGAGGTATTACAATTCCAGGTTTCAAGTTATATTACAAAGTAGTAGTAATTAAAACAGTACAGTATTGGCATAAAAATAGATACATAGATCAATAGAATAGAATGGAAAACCTAGAAATAAACCCGCAATTTTATGGTCAATCAATCTTCAACAAAGGAGGAATAAATATAAAATGGGAAAAAGTCTCTTCAACAAATGGTGTTGGGAAAACTGGACAGCCACATGCAAAAGAATGAAACTGGACCACTTTCTTTCACCATACACAAAAATAAACTCAAAATGGATTGAAAACTTAAATGTGAGACTGGTAACCATAAAAATCCTAGAAGAGAGCACAGGTAGTAATTCCTCTGACATCAGCTGTAGCAAGATTTTTCTAGATATGTCTCCTGATGCAAGGGAAATAAAAGCAAAAATGAACTATTAGCTCTACATCAAAAGAAAAAGCTTTTGCACAGCAAAGGAAACAACCAACAAAACTAAAAGGCAACCTACTGAATTGGAGAAGATATTTGCAAATGACGTATCTTATACAGGGTTAATGCCCAAAATAGATAAAGAAATGATACAACTCAACACTCAAAAAACATAATCCAATTAAAAATGGGCAAAAGACATACAGAGACATTTCTTCAAAGGAGACATACAGATGGTCAATAGACACATGAAAAGATGCTCAACATCACTCATCATCAGGGAAGTACAAATCAAAACTACAATGTGATATCCCCTCATACATGACAGAATGGCTAAAATCAACAACATAAGAAACAAGTGTTGGAGAGAATGTGGAGAAAAAGGAATCCTCTTGCACTGTTGGTGGGAATGCAAATTGGTGCAGCCACTATGGAAGACAGTATGGAGGTTCCTCAAAAAATTAAAAATAAACCTACCCTATCATCCAGGAATCACACTATTGGGTATTTACCCCCCAAAATACAAAAACACTAATTCAAAGGGATATATGCACCTCTATGTTTATAGCAGCCTTATTTATAAATAGCCAAATTATGGAAGCAGCTAAAGTGTCCATTGATAGATGAATAAGAAGGCATGGAATATATATATAATTCAGCCATAATAAAGAATGAAATCTTGCCATTTGCAACAACATGGATAGAGCTAGAGAGTATAATGTGAAACAAAATCAGTTAGTCAGAGAAAGACAAATACCATATGATCTCACTCATGTGTGGAATTTAAGAAACAAAACAAACAAGCAAAGGAAAAAGAGAGAGGCAAACCAAGAAACAGGCTCTTAACTATAGAGAACAAACTGATGATTACCAGAGGGGTAAGCAGATGGGTGGGGAATGGGGGAAGTAGGGGATTGAAGAGCATACTTCTTATGATGAAATGAAATGGTTTTTTGACAGTGAGGTTTCAACTTATCAATTTACAGTAATCAAATGCTGTTTTGAATTGTGTCTCATTATTTTAAAAGAACATTAAAATCTGATTCATTTTCATTTGTCATGCTTCTTAAATTATTCTAGTTGTCCCCTTTCCTAAATATATGTTAGTTTATAAAAAGGTGTTTGAAATATAGTCTTTTGGTACTTGTAAATTTCTCTCTAAGCATTACCATATTCTAGACCATGAACAGTACCAAATGGCAACTCTCTTAATTTAAGCAGTATGAAATAATGGGACAGATCTTATTCTAGGTGTTAGTAAATCTGGGTTCCGAATTCTGCTCTGGTAGTCATAAATAATCAATCCTTGAGCTAAGAGATCATTAAAAAATGTAGAGAGGTTAAATACACAATACACATAGAAGTTAACCTGAGTAATGGAGTGCGATGTACTCGTTCTGTCAGTAAAGCTTATTAAAATTAAAAGGGTTAAAAAATGAAGAGGATTATAAGGAAATACAATAAGAATTTCAGTATTTTGTTTAGAGTAAGATACAATAAGATAAAAGCTGTGCAAATCATACTTAAAGATTAAAATTTTTGATGTGAACTCAAGTTCTCAATTCCATAGTTATTCAGAGATCATCAGTGTCTAAATATACTAATTTTTAAAAATTCAATACTAATTGCAGCCTTTGATGTTATAATCATGGAACAAGGAAAACCCATTTAACTGTTTGTCCAAACAATTTGCTGTTCTATAGTCCAATGACATTTTCTTTGTTTCAAAGTTCCTTTAAAAAATAGTAGCTTTGCCTGAAATCACTTGGACATTTGTCAGAATGTACTTCTGGGAAAAACACAGCCCAAATTTAGATACCTGGCAACCATCCAGTTACACCAGTGCTGCAAACCTGCCTTACAAGGATTACTGCTAAGACCTTGTATTTTAAAATTAAAGGGAACTTCACGTTAAATGCATTGAAGTATCTATTTGCATAAAATCAGTCACTTATATTTGGGGTTTCCTTTAAAACAAGTGAGGAATGATTGTGCCATACAGGAGCATTTCAGCACAATAGGTTCAGCGAGAGAGTTCAAATCAATAGGGACTAATTTAAAGAAGACTAATTTAAAGATAAAGGATACTGCCTTACAATATAAAACAGGTGGGCTTTTTGGAGAATATTTTTCTCCATGTTTTTGGAGGATGAATCCAAATATAATGATTTTTATTCTTTATAAGAGTCTCCATTAAGTTGATTTAATTCTGACATCAAACCACTAAGAGAGAGACTAGATATCATCCTTGAGATCATTCTAAATCCTATGTGTCTTAATATTCACATGCCTGGATGCAATAGAACAAACTTTATCATATTTCAAGTTGTGTTTATTGTACAAGAATCATTTAATGTATTATTATATTTAGAATACATAGTAAAAATAAATCCTTGAGCCGACACTGCTATTAAATTAGAGATCAATTATACTCTTTTTTTTAAACTAAGATATAATGTATTATTTGTTTCAGGGGTACAGGTCTGTGATTCATCAGTCTTACACAATTCACAGCACTCACTATAGGACATACCCTCCCCAATGTCCATCACCCAGCCACCCCATCCCTCCCACCCCCCTCCACTCCAGCAACCCTCAGTTTGTTTCCTGAGATTAAGAGTCTCTTATGGTTTGTTTCCCTCTCTGGTTTCATCTTGTTTCATTTTTCCCTCCCTTCCCTTATAATCCTCTGTCCTGTTTCTCAAATTCCACATATCAGTGAGATCATGATACTTGTCTTTCTCTGATAGACTTATTTCGCTTAGATAATACCTTCTAGTTCCATCCATGTCATTGCAAATGACAAGATTTCATTTTTTTGATGGCTGAGTAATATTCCATTATATATATATATACCACATCTTCTTTATCCATTCATCTGTTGATGGACATCTAGGATCTCTCCATAGTTTGGCTATTGTGGACATTGCTGCTATAAACACTGGGGTACAGGTGCCCTTTGGATCCCTACATTTGTATCTTTGGGATAAATACCCAATAGTGCAGTTGCTGGGTCGTATGGTAGCTCTATTTTCAACTTTTTGAGGAAACTTCATACTGTTTTCCAGAGTGGCTGCACCAGCTTGCATTCCCACCAACAGTGTAGGAGGGTTCCCCTTTCTCCACATCCTCGCCAACATCTGTCATTTCCTGACTTGTTAATTTTAGCCATTCTGACTGGTGTGAGGTGGTATCTCATTGAGGTTTTGATTTGGATTTCCCTGATGCTGAGTGATGTTGAGCACTTTTTCATGTGTCTGATGGCCATTTGGATGTCTTCTTTGCAGAAATGTCTGTTCATGTCTTCGAGAGCAGTTATACTCTTAAAGAAAAACTGAACTCAAACAAAAAGCTTTGGGGACATAAAGAACATTGAACTCCAAATATTGGAGGATCATCTAAAATGTTACTATGGTATATTTTATAACAATACTACAATTACCTTTCATTTTCACTTGTAGTCATACAAAATCAAAAGCTGGCATAAATATTCATAAATAAAAAAAGTAGATGTAAAAATACATGTGCTATGTAGAAAATTTTGAAATTTTCATTTACATTATTAATGACAGATATAGCAATATAGCAGAATTTGAGATTTTCCACTGAAGTCATGACCCCTACCTTCATGTGTGAGTACCAGCTGTGTAAGCATACCAGTGCTTACTTTAAAAGAAAATGAAAATGTACTGAATGTTCAAGGTTGGCTGAACCCTGAAATTTGTCCTAAAGCCTAAGAAACTCATTCACTGGAAGACAAATATGAGAGGAAAATATGACAAATGTCTCTGACATTTGCAAAATCACGTAATTTTTATTGCTTTTAAATTCATTTGTCTATGTGAACTTGACCAAACAATAGATCAAGTGATTATTTCATTTTCAATTTTATAATTTTTCAGATGATTTTATGAAGGGTTCATGTTGTCAAATCAGGCTAGCAGTTTTTCTAAGAGAGAAAATGGAAGAACTTGTCAACTAATACATGTCACCAAACCATATTGCTCATTCTGTATCAAATCAACTTATCAAAGAACTTATTATGCTACCATGAAGAAGAAAAGAAAAAGAAACCATGATCCTTCTCTTCAAGAAGCTACTATTTTACTGAGAAGATTAGATATATTATCCTTCATAGGAAATAACTATTTTCATCATCAAATTTCCATAGAGGGAAGTGAAGCTCCACTTTTCTCACCAGAAAGTAAGACATATGAGAGGAAACCTCAAGATAGGATTCATTGATCCAATTGGTAAGGTTGGTAGAAAAACAGTAAGCATGCTTTGAACAACTCTGCCCTGTTTTTCGTAGGTACCTAGGCTTTGCAAGCTTAGATTCTCTATTTCCCATGTAATTAGCTGGGTTCCTTAGTTCAGTGTTTCTTAAGTTCAATATAAAGGGAAGAAAACAGAAACCTATTGGACTTCATATTAAACTGCATCCTCATACGCAAACTTTATCGGTAATAATGCTCATATATGATCACCTGTCTGATGCTGGGGTCCTAGGTCTGTACTTGGGACAAACTCTTAAAATTCCAACATATATTTTGTTATTTAGAAACTTTGAGAAATCACAAATACTAATTTAAGCACTGAAATACTAGGTGGAAAATTCTAGGCATTTGGTGAAGCCAAGTCCATCCCCTTAGATTACGAGGATTTTCATTAAAATAATTCAGTTTCTGTGGTTGGCTATCCCAATTCCACTGGATCAGGGCCTAGATTGCAGTTGGTGAAGGAATCCCAATAATAGACATCAGAATGAGACTCATCTGGCTAGGACTGAGCATAATAAAAAAAATTAGCAGTATGATTTTTCAGATTTTAATTTCCTTAGACTTAAGAATTTTAGCCTTTGATTTCTTTATAGTTTAATTTGAAGAAGCAAGTTATCTGATGTATGGCCTTTAATTTCAACTGGAATATGATAATGTGAGGGAATAAATATTATTCAATTCTAGCATATTTTAATAATGCTGACATTTAACTATTGGAGTAATTTTCTATTGGCATTTGGATTCGTCACCTAATACCCATGAGCCATCTCAGAACACATGGCTGGATATATTTGATATAAGAATTAGACTAGGGTGTGAATATTTTTGCCTGGAATGCCTTTCAGAGCTTTGAGGCTTAGGGATAAAAGCTGAGCTGCCTGTCAGTGATACTGGGAGCATTCACAATGGAGATATATAATTGAAGATAGGAGAGCAGCTTCATGAAGGCAAAAATCTTACTTTCCTTACGTAATGCTGACCAGCCTCCCTTTGGTTGACTATGGGATCAGTTGTGAAGCCTGGTGGGTTAGGAAAACAAGGTGCTGGGGAGAGTTGGGGGGAGGAGCACCTAAACTCATCTCCTGTGAGGGAAAATATGGGAGGATCACATCTGTGCTCACCCCTCACACCCCACCCCTGCAGCCTTGATTCCTCCATAAAGAAGAGTAATTCCTAATGGAGGAATGGCTGATTGAACTGAGAAGGCAAACAGGGAACTGAGCAGGAATGCCCAACTCATCTTTGGCTTTATCCCATGATGCTGCTTTTCTGAAATTGCCCAAGTCCCCTCGCATCAGGCATCACGCATCACGTGGTAAACTCCCTGAGGCAGTTTCCTTTCATCTGTTTAAGCTGCTTTGAATTCAGAGAGGAGGCTACAGAAGCATAATTGATTGTAAATAAGCATGTGTTTAAAACATTAAGTTGCAAAGCATTCCCAGGGATGTGGCATTGTTAGTCCTTGGAATACACTGAATACAGCCAGGCAGTCCTGTAACAAAAGAATTGTCTTGGCTTCAGATGGATAGAGCAATCACAGAGCGGTCAAAAACAAGCTGTTCTAGTAAATTGTTTGATAGGCAGTTTTGGGTACCTCCTTGACCATCCATTTTCCTATCTCTTGGATCTAAAGAGCTTAGAGACAGGCTTCTGCTGTTGTTGTTTTTAACTCTTTACATCCACACATATTTTTCTCCTGTGTTTGATCTACCTTTCTGGTAAACTTTGACCTTCACCTGTATTATGTATTTCCAAGAAATTACATCTTTTCTGGTTCAACCTACCACAGGTTTCTTCTGAATAATTGTTCCCACATGGAACAAGCTTCCTTGGCAGCCAATGCCACCAATTCCCTAAATCCCTCTCTCAGTCTACCAGAGCTCAGGATTTATTTAAATATCATACACATAATTTAAATGTTTTGAATAAAACTCCCAGGCTTAACGTTGGAACTTTCAGCACCAAAAGAAAACGTAACAAATAATAAATTTTTCATTTACTACTGTAATTTAAAAAAAGATTTCTTCATTTCGGGGTTAACTGTCTCTCTAGCAAGATTTCCAGATATCAATGCATTTCCTCTAAAATTATAGGCGGTGCGAAAATAACCAAGGACAAGTGAATATTCCAATGCCTCCAGAGTAATTTATAGACTTGAATGGTAAGTAAACATCACCGGAAAGGAATAAAATGCTATAAATACAGTGCACTAATTTTAAATTACCATATGGGCAAGGACCGAATCTGTTTCTTTGTCTATAATATTTGCATTTCAAAATTTAACTCAAATTTTTTTTTCTTTTTTAGAAAAAGAGACATTAATGTTATGACAAATTCCAAGCAGACCAGCAGAAATCACAAGTGCATGACCAATTTTTAGCACTGATATAAATTTCCCTTTATTCTTTTGCCCAGCCTTTCCGAAATCCTGTAAAAGTCAGTATGGGCCCAAAGCTGATCCCTTGTCTAGTTCTTACAAATAATTTCCTTAAAAGAGTGAGAATTATCAGACAGCTGCAGCAGTTCAGCTTACAGGGAAAACGTAGAATGTCATTTTCAAGGTAAGTATGCAGCTGTCTTCCGGTCACTTAAGGTTTTTTAAGACAAATCCAATTAAATGTCTACCTAAAAAAGCTGATAGAATAATTCTTCACATACTAATGAAATTTGTCATAAGGCAGTACAACCACATTTCTGCTTCTATATTCTGTCTCTGGTGAGCAACCTGGAAGCCCTTCTTATTTGAAATAAAATATATAACTGCCTTCCTGACCAAGATGCTTATGGTGTATATGAAACTAAATTGTATTTCATTTTTTTTTTTTTTAAAGATTTTATTTATTTATTTGACAGAGAGAGACACAGCGAGAGCGGGAACACAAGCAGGGGGAGTGGGAGAGGGAGAAGCAGGCTTCCCGCTGAGCAGGGAGCCCGACGTGGGACTCGATCCCAGGACCTTGGGATCATGACCTGAGCCGAAGGCAGTCGCTTAACCAACTGAGCCACCCAGGTGCCCCTGTATTTCATTTTTTAACTGAGCTGCTTTCCTCAATAGGAAATAGAGCATTCATCAGGATGGGGAATGCTGAATGCTTCCTGAGTGAAAGAGGAATTTTTATCTGGTCTTCTGAATTATACATGTTTCTTAACTCCCTCCTCTCTACCTACTTTTTTGTTTTCTTTTGTAATATATGAGAAAAGTATTTTGAAAATATTTAACTTAGGAACTGAAATCAAGCCTGAATATCAGCCTCATTCTTTCATCTCAGTTCTCAGGTATACATTTTTTTCCTAATTTTAAGTTATAGAGCTGGCAAAACCTTTCCAAATTCCAAGCTTTTTATAGGAATATAATTCTAACAAGCTTCCTTTCTCACCATTATGAGTTTGTATCCAGGGTCTATATGTAATAATGTGATGACTAAATTCTTGGTAAAGTTGCATATTATTATCTATTGAGCAGATAGATGTCCTGGTTGAAGGCCTATTTATTTGTGAGGGTGCTTTGTTTGTTGTTTATATTCATCACAATTCAAAGGGAACTATAAATTATTTTTTCTGAAAAGTAGATTTGTGTCTATGACTTGAGCTTTACCATATGCACCTGGGTGGCTCAGTTGGTTAAGTGTCTGCCTTCAGTTCAGGTCATGATCTCGGGGTCCTGGGAGAGGCACCAAGTCAGGCTCCCTGCTCAGTGGGGAGCTTGCTTCTCCCTCTCCCTCACCCCCTCCCCAGCCCCCTGCTCGTGCTCGCTCTCTCTCAAATAAATGAATAAAATCTAAAAAATATAAAAAGTAAAAAAAAAATAAAAACTTAAATACGCACTATATGAAGCATTGGCTAGTGTCTCTGTAGTGGATTTCCTTAATTCAGATTTATAGTCAATGTGTACAGATTACTATATTTGGTACCGCATTAGTGCAGGCCTATGTATCAGTTGTAACGGATATTATTTTATCAGTTGACAATTTAAATATTTTGTAAGTACTGAGGAAAGGCTGTAGGATAAAGGAGGCCAGTGTAGGTGAATCCAAGGCGTACTTTCTTATTGTTTAAAGGAGATGGCGGAAAAAAAGTTAAGCATACTGTTTAACTTTTTTTTTAGCATACTGTTTAACTTTTTTTTAGCATACTGTTTAATTTAAATGGGGAAGAGTTCATATTCATAACCAGGTTTGTAATATTTATTTGTGGTCATGCAGTAAGCATTATTAGTGGTAGACCCTGCGCTCTGACTCCTACTTTTTAGTGGCCCCTCAACACTGGGCTCTCATATATACAGAATTCTTGTGTCCTCAGAATTCATATCCTTGCAGCTTGGAAAGAGAAAGTCATAAAATGTGAAAATATTCACTAATGAACTGACCACTATAAAATTCTACTTAAAACTAGCTTTTATTCCTGCTAACCATGTCAACTTCATTGTCCACATCTTAATCTGCTTACAATGGGAATAAATTTTAAAGCATTACTTCAAATGTGAGGGGAAACTGAAAGTTTGGTTGGGTCAAGAGCATAGTTGAGTATCATATTTTTAAAACAAAGCCATTGTCAAGATCTGACGTGTTATATCAGTTAACACCTATAGAAGAGAAAAATCTATAAGGATTATAAAAGAACATGTTAAAGAGAATTTCTAATTATTCTGGGAGCTTTGCAGGAAAGTTAATGAAAAACTTCATATTTTGGCAAAAGTGTTTTTTTAAGTATTCAAATCAAACAAGAGGTAAAGAATACTATGTCATAACATAATTTTGTCAAAATATTATGCAACATCAAAACCCGATTTTTACTAAGAAATATTGTATAGTTTGTTAAATACAAACAAAAACTCCCTACTTAATGTAGTATGATTTCCCCCACTATTTACTATGAAATGTCCCACATTTTAGGGAATTTACTATAAATAAATGTTTTTGGAGTGGAAACAGCACTCATTTTAAATATACCTATTGATGAGTTTTAATAACTGTATACAGCTCTGTAATTGAAGCAAGGAGAGCGAGGTTCTTGTCTCACAGAGCCGTGGAATGAATCTCGTGGACAAAGGAGACAAAGCGAGAGTTTTATTAAGGAAAGATACAGAAAAAGCTCTCAAGAGTGAAAAGGGTCCTGACAGGGTTGCCACTGAGGGCTTTTAGAGTTGGTCTTTTATTGAAAGGTAACCAGGGAACTTAAATCTTTCTAACTTCTCTACTGGCAGCACCATGGATTAAGGACTAGTGATAACATCTTTTTAGGGTCTGGTTATTTTCTGTTGACCACAGGAGACTGTCATAAATAAGACCACTACCACGTTCTCCGCCCCCCCCCCCCCCCCCCCCTAGGACAGGGTGGTCTGGTGTGTTCCCTTATCTCTGGTTTCCTTACACCTCCACATTTTTGGGATTTCTGTGAGCCTGATCACGTAGCCCCCTATCTGTTTCTTCCTACCTAGCCCCGCCTGTCCCTTACTCATAATCACCACCACAATCCAGAGAAAGAACATTCATCACCCACACCTGAAAAAGTTTTTCATTTGCTTTTGCAACCTATTCCCCCTCTCACCCATAGCTCTAGACAATCACTGTGGATTTACTTTAATTTTTTTTTTTCTGAGATGATTATAGACTCGTAGGAAGAGCCTGTTGCAGGAGGTCATCAGAGGACGTGACCTCCCATTGACCTACAAGCTGGACCGTAGCAATCAGAGACTCCTTAGCCCCATCATCTGTCCTGAATATAATCTTTGCTCCCTCTTCCCCTACTAGGAGCT
Source organism: Neomonachus schauinslandi (assembly GCF_002201575.2). Classification (NCBI taxonomy): domain Eukaryota; kingdom Metazoa; phylum Chordata; class Mammalia; order Carnivora; family Phocidae; genus Neomonachus; species Neomonachus schauinslandi. The sequence goes on along the minus strand of NC_058414.1, from coordinate 80,079,021 downwards.
ATTTCAATGACACAGCTTTGAGAGATTAACATATCATTGAGGTCCTCTGGACAGATACATGACTGAACCCAAATAGGGCCTCTATATAAACTGGTGAGGCCCTGTGGGTGGGAAAGAGTGAGGTGTGTGGAGATCTTAACGCTTTCTGGTTGTCGGCTGCTGAAGACAAGCCTGGTAAGTAAATTCTATTGTTTATTAAACCCACCACCTAATCTTTTCTTAGCTGTTGGGGTAGAGGGACCAGTTTCAAATTTCATCCAGGAATTCCTGAGGTTGCAAAGCTGCAAACTGGCAGCCTAGTCCTACCACCTTGTAGCTGCACACTAGCTGATGGTGGAAGAGCCACGCTTAACTCAGCTGAGGAAGGAGCCATTTTTCCTTTGGTCTTTGGCTGCAGTAGGGCATGTGTTGTCAGAAAGGTTTCCTTCCAGGCCTCTCGTTTCCCAGTCCTTTGGCTAGAGTGAGCAGGCTTTTCTTGGTGCTCCTCTTGTCTCTACCTGTAGGAATGCAACTAACTTCCAAAGCTGAAGTACGGCAATTGGCATGAACTCACATCAGTTCTAGCGGCTTTTTTGGTAGATTCCATCAGATTTTTTACATAGGTAAGATAATCATGGTCTTTGCGAATAAATACAATTTTACTTCCTTTACTTTCTTGTTGTTTTCTTTAATTCTGAACTGGCTAGAAATACAGCACAATGTTGAGTATAAATAGTGACTGTCAATTTCCTTATCTTGCTCCTGATGTTGGGGGAAAATACTCAACCTTCACAACTGAGGTTTGTTGGGGGTTTTTTTTCTTTTTTTTTTTTTTTAAGTGCCCTTCAGGTTCGGGAAATATCTTTGTGTTTCTTGTTGACAGACTTATTGTTCTTTATTGTATGAGGAATGGATGTTTTTCTGTGTGTATTGAAAGTATTATGTGGTTTTTCTTTTAAATCGTGGTGAATTTGAACAATTTTCAAATATTAAGCCAAACTTGCATTCCTGGGATAAACCCAATAGGCTCATGAGGTATTACTACATATGCTGTGGGATTTGATCTGCTAACATTTTAACATTCCTGTATATATCCTCAAATTACTAAGTTGTACACTTGAAGCTAATAATGTACTTCAATTACACCTTAAAAAATATGCAAGTGGTGACAACATGGATGGACCTAGAGGGTATTTTGCTAAGTGAAATCAGACTGAGAAAGATAAATAACCATGTGACTTCATTTATATATGGACTCTAAAACAAAAAAACCCACAAATGAATAAATGAAAGCAAAACAGAAAGAGACCCATAGATAAAACAAACTGATGGTTGCCAGAGGGGAGAGGATGGGGGATGGGCAAAATCAGTGAAGGGGAGTGGGAGATACAGGCTTCCAGTTACGGATGAATGTCATGGGAGTAAAAGGTATGTATAAGGAATATAGTCAATGGTATGGTAATAGTATTGTATGGTAGTGGATACAGTAGCTACTACATTTGTGGTGAGCATTGCATAATGTATAGACCTATGGAATCACTGTTGTACACCTGAAACTAATGTAACATTGCTAACTATAATCAAAAATTGCATCTATGTTAATGAAGGAATTTACAGTTTTCTTAAAATTCCTGAAGTAATTCTAGTGTCTTTGAATGGATTAGAAAATCTTTCCTTTTCAATTATCTGGAAGAGTTTGTATAGAATTAGTATTACTTCTTGAAATGTAGAATTTACCATTAAAATCCTATGGGCCTAGGGTTTTCTTTATGGAAAGGTTTTTAAATAATTTGATTTCATTAATCAATCTGCAACTGTTCGTGTTCTCTAGTTCTGCGTGAACTTGGGTTTCTGCCATTGCTCCCAGGGGGAGGGTGAATGTTACTGTGAGTTCATTCCTGTTACTGCACATTAGGGGGGTAGCAAAATCCTCTTCTCTTTCTACTCAAACACCTCTAGTGGATATTGTCTAGCGGCATACCTACTCTATGCAGGGAAATACCATGCATGAAACCACAAGGAGAAAACTTTTCTAAGGGGAAAAAAAACACAACGGATCAGATTGAAACAATGGGTTATAAGTTTCATCAATCATAAAAAATGTATAGCAAGAACAAAACTCTGCTTTATAATGTTACGATAGGATACTACTACTGAAATGAATGGTGTTTAGGAGAAAAAAATCCCTTCTTTACCTCAAAAATATATTTAGGAATCAGGTCCTGGGGCCTGAAAATCCTAGAGATAAATTTCTTGACATCTATATGCATCTGGAAAATTTATTTTGAGCTTTTAGAAATGTTGAAGAAAAATTAACTATTCAAAAAAAATGGGGTCTAAAATTGTAGGTGTATGAAATGTACTCTAGAAATTTAGTTATTTACAGCTTGTAAATCTACATCTAGAAAAGAACATTATTGAAAGATCTTTCTAAAACCAATTGTAGTGGTTAACTCAGATGAGATGAAGAAAAAGGGAGAAAAATCCTATTGGGGAAAGTTTAATAAAGAACTTTAGTGATACTTTATTTAAAACCAATCTACTTATCTCAATCTAATGTGGCAATTTAAAATTTGCAAGGAACCATGCCTGTTATACCTATTTTTGAGATTGATATCCAAATTGATATCCAATTTATAAGTACATTCATTGCTCTAGAATAACTTAAAACAATATCCAAATATCTCAAGATAGCTTAGTTGGAATGCCGAACGTTCCATTTATGGGTTTCCTGAAAACACAAAATGTGGGTATGTGTGTATGTGTGTAAAAGCAAGAAAGCGTGTGCATCAAATAGTGTACACATGGAAAAGAGAAATAATCGAAGTTGTATTTGCTCCTTTTTACAATGCATCTATGCATACATTTAAAAACTATCAAATAGAATTATCAGGGTCTCATTTCTTAGGCTTAACAGCTTCAACATGTTCTGAGTATAATAAACCACTGCTAGGGCTGTACATGGAGACCTTTGTCTGGTTTTATAAATGTAAATGATTTTGTACAAAAGCTAGCCAATTCAGTGGAAAAAGCCCATCTACCAATGAGTTGTTTTCCTACAAAATGTCAAATAGCAGAACAGACATGTTTAGTGCAAATCTCAGCCAACATTGGAGGTAAGTTCAGTTACTAAGGAATTATACTTAAATATATATTAGCTATTTTGATTTGTTTAGAAAACTAATTCAATTACAATATATTTCAAATTCTTATCTGTATTATAAAATTTAAAAATCCTAAGTCATGGTGGTCACCCGCCAACTGAGGTTTTGATCCTATGAATTGCATTTTTCTTTGTATCTCTTTCCTTGTCTAGTACCTACTACAAAGTTGTTACTGCTTAATTAATCATCGATTGGCTGACTTATAAAAGTGACAAGTCAATGTCTGTTTGATCATAGTGATTAATCCTTTGCATGTGTATCAACACAGAACTATCTCACATTTTAGAAAGTCACTAGTTTCTAGTATGTAAATAATATGTATGTTTATCAAAACTTGCTATTCTTAGTCTCAGGTGCATAAAGCATATGACTTTATATATATGTATGTATGTATATATAATGTATATATATATATACATACATATATATACATACATATATATATATTATATATACATACATACATATATATACATTATATATATATATACATATATATATACATTATATATATATATATACATATATATATAATTTTTTTAAAGCCCCAAATCTAAATTTAAAACCCTAAATCTATGCTATGGTGTTATTTCAGCCAAATCCCTATTTCTAAGGATACTAATGCATAATCAATGTCATCAGTTTCTATTTCCTTTGTATAAATTGCTATTTATTACTAGTCAAATCCTAGTTCAGTACTCATTTTAAAAAAAATTCAAGATATTCCTGTTATAGGTCTTAAATCTTAAAAATATAAAGTTGGTTTCAAAACCTTTCCTATAATTCAGCAATTACCTTTAATTCTTCAAAGCTATTCCTTTTTGGGGGGGGCATTTGTCATCCAAATTTTGATCTGTCACAAGCTTTCTTTTTTTTCATTTAATAGATCAAGTGATTAATCAGTACATCTAAGTGGCTAAGTTTTATTGCACTATTTTGAATATAAGATTTGTCCTTCCTCAGACACTTAATATTTAGTTCACATGAGAGAATTCTAAATTGATAAATCCCCAAGAAAGGTTGAAGATGACTGGATAGCTTTTCTGGAACATGCAGTTTTATATAACCTACTGCAGTAATGGGTCTTCTTCCATAATTCATAGCAAGCTATTAAATGATTTTAATACACTTTTGGTTTCATAGTGCTGTGAACTACTTCAGCAACAAACATGTTAGCTCTTCAGGCATTATCCTTCATCTGTGTACTTCACCCAGTCTCCTCTTACCTCCCTTCCATGCCTATTTATCTTCAGAAGAAGCAGCCCTTGCTGCAACTTTAATCCATTGGTCTTTGTTAGTTCATTTCTTTTTCAGACATGACCATTTGCCTCTTTAACTTTGAGTCTTCAAAGTGTGCTGTATTTTGATTTTCTGTCTTATGAACTTTGTTTTCCTGCCCCTTCTTTTTATAGCTCACATCTTTTCATTCTCTGCTGTCAAACTGAACTGCCTGATTGCTGTTTCCGAAATACCATGTTATTAGAGGTATCCAAATATGAGGTGTTTTTCTTTTTTAATAGCTACATGACCTGTATTTTAAGGATTAGCCTACTTATAATTTGAAACCTTGAAGTGTTGACAGAAACTTAAATGGCATCTTTTTCTCATTTGACCTCTGAATATATTCATGTATTTTCAGTTTAAAAAATACTATTTCAACAGTTGATCAACTTATTTCCTTTTAGACATTATGAATCTTTTTGTAGAAAACATTTTAAGGCAGACTTCTAATCAATTTTGTATTTCTGTTCTAATCAGTGTCATGTAGCAGATGTTTACTAATAAACTGCTCATAATTTTCTAGGCAAACAACAGTTTGTATTCTCTTCTAGATCTGAGGAAAATTTTATTCTAATTTTGGTGAAAATGCAGTATCTGGACAATTTTGTATATATTCTTTTGCCTCTTAAATTTTGACAACTAAATATTTAGTACTTAAATACACTAATCCATGGGAGGAGGGAACTAACCACATTCTAGATATACAGATGATCTCTCTACAGCGTATAATCAACAATCTAAACAACAGTTGCAAATAATCCAATGTATTGTGTGAAAATGCAGATGTTTGGTCACACTCCATTAGAGAAAGAAAGTGGGACATTAACCTTTCATAGAATTAATAAATTCTAATTCAAAGTAATGCTAAAGTGGCATTCAATAACTTATTGATCTGCTTTATTTTTACGTATGCTACAAAGAATAGTTTTCAGTTGATTTGGTATCAACTTATAGATCCTACAAAATATAAAATGGAACTAAAACTGATTTTTTTTTGGGGGTCCCTCACAAAAGTGAAAACACTAGATTTTATTTTCTATTCCTGCCTTTTAGATTTATAGGTTAAAATGAGTGACCCTTAGAATGAATCTTTAACAGAAGTCAACCAGACAATGTAATGACCCCCTCTGCATCCTCTCAAATGAGGGAAGTTCCAGCTTCTCAGCATTCACCAGTTCCTACAATGAACTATCTCGTTTGGGTGGGACTTTTTCTAGAGAGAAAAATCTGTCCTTTTGCAACTACTCCTTACTGGTTTTGGTTTATTCATATGGAGCTTAGTAGTGTTAAGTTCTTGTAAGTTATCGTCCAATTATTTAAAGAAAAGTAAATCCTCAAATCTTAAGTATCTTAAGTTACTTCAATCAATTGCACACTCAGTCAGCTGAAGGACACTCCCCACTTTAAAATTATTGAAGTGTCATTTACCTAGTAAAAATTACTAAAAAAAAAAAAAAAAAACTAGTTCAGGATGCCTGGGTGGCTCAGTTAAGCGTCTGACTTCAGCTCAGGTCCTCTAGTTCAATGAATTGTAACTCTTTTAATCATGTAACCATCACACACCAGTCAGGATGACAAACAGCATTTCCTTTGACAAAGAATTTCCTCTCTTTTGCTGTAAATCCTATCTACCCTCAGTCAGTGACCAGATGAATCCCTCCCCACTCTTCTGTTTAACCTATCTGTTCTGGATGTGTGCTTTGTTTCTTGTTCTGGGCTATTTAATAAAGGTCTAAAAATCCATGTACAGGTCTTTGTGTAAACCTCTGCTTTCATTTCCCTTGGCTAAACACCTGAACAGATAGCTAAACTTTATGGTAATATGCTTGTTTTTATACAAAACAAACTGTTTCAGAAGTAGTAATACCATTTTACATTTCCATCAAACACCTGCAGTTTCCAGCTCATACTGATTCTTTTAATTGACTTTTAAATTTTTAGCTATCTCAGCAATGTTTTCACTCAGTGTTTTAACTTGCATTTCCCTGATAACTAATATTGTGTAGGAATGCTTGCTTTTAGTTCTTATTGGCCATCTATATAACTTTGTGACTTTCCAAATCCTTTTCATTAAAAAATTGTTCTAAAAAATGAATTCTGGATACAAGTCACCTAATATGTGTATTACAAATATTCTGTTCTCTGGCTTGTCTTTTCATTATTGTAATATTCTCTTTTGAAGGCCAGAGGGTTTGAAGTCAGATTTTCATTTAAAGTTAGTACTTACGTGTCTAGTATATTTTTGCCTAATACAAGATTGAAAAATCTGCTTTCTTGATATGTCATCTTAACATACTAGGTTTCTGATCGATTTCAACTTAATTTTTTGTATGGTGCTACATAAGAGTTGTTCACTCACTTTAATTTGTGGATACTCAAATATTCCAGAAATACTTGTTAAAGACCATTGCTTTTTCAGTGACTTACCTTGGCAATGTTGGAAAAGATCAATTGACCATATATGTCGGTTTATTCCTGGATTCTATTGTATTTATATACTTATTATGCCTATAACAAAGTACCTTGATCACTGTAGCTTTATTAGTCTTAATTTATCTGCAGAGTATGTCTTTTCAGAATGTTTCAGGGTGTAGAGTTCTGGGTGGTTTTTTTTGTTTTTTGTTCCCTTTGGCTATTAACTTTTTATTTTTAATCCGTTTGCACTTATGTGTGGTTTTCTTGGTATCGACGTTCTTGAGGTTTAATAAGTGAAATTTTGTATTTTCACCATTACTGTCTTACACATTCTGTTCCTTCTAGCTTTCTCCCTGTTTGTGCGCACACACACACGAATGTTGGCAACCTTAAGTTCTCTCCATTTGGACCTCTCCATGCCTTGCCACATAGCCTCGCCTTAAGGTTACTCACAAACCCTGACACGGTGAATGAAAAGATTACTCCAGATACCTTTAGTAGGAAAAAGGAGAGGCCTGGAGACCAGATGCTCTAGTGGCCAAAGACCTCGAGCCAAGCTTTGTCTCCACTTTTATTGGGGTCTTATCAATATGCTAAGTACAAGCGCAAAATAAGGAGGCAAGGAGTTCATGATACAGTATGTGACCATCACAGGTGCCTGCTTTTCTTCAAAATTTAAACATTTACTCCCTAGATGAGAACCTTGAGCCCCAGTAAGAATCTGGCCACTTTCAGCCAAGAAACTTCAACGAAGGCCCAGACTTCCGGGCACTCCTCCTTTGCTTTTCAATGAATCCCATCCAGGGAGGCATATACAAGTCAGATTTGTCTATCCAGGCACTGTGAGTTCCCACACTGTTATTCCAGTTTAATGTAGTATGTTAAATTGCTTACTGTGTTCCCATAGGTCCTGGAGGCTATCTTTTCAGTCTTTTTTTTTTTTTTAATGGGTAATATCTGTTCATTGGTCTTCAGTATCACTAACCTTCTTGTCCATATCTAATCTGTTAAATAATCCCAGTTTATTTCTTTTTTAAAGATTTTTTTTAGTTTTTATTTATTTGACAGAGACACAGCAGAAGAGGGAACACGAGCAGGGGAAGTGGGAGAGGGAGAAGCAGGCTTCCCGCTGAGGGGGGGGGCCCGACGGGGGGCCTTGATCCCAGGAACCTGGCTGGGATCATGACCTGAGCTGAAGGCAGATGCTTAAGGACTGAGCCACGCAGGCACCCCTCCCAGTTTATAGTAAATACCTGAAGTTAGAAATAATCTAGAAATTCCATTTTTTAAAAGTCTTGTCCATTCATTGCAGTGATCTTCTAGGTCATGAACATTTCTAATTGCTCCTTTAAAATTTATTTCCTGCTAATTCTAAATGCTGAATCATCTTGAGGTCCTTTCTTACTGACTGATGTGACCCAAATAATATTTTTCTGTATCTTTATATTTTTAATAATTACTACAACTTAGTATCTTTTTGTTATTGCATATTAAGAATGTTCAATGATACCTTATATAGAATCTAGTGTCTGTCTCTCCCAAACTCCCTAAAGAGTGTTTTTTTTGTTTTGTTTTGTTTTTTTCTATGAGGTACTTGATTGATCTTGGAAAAATCACTCGGACTAGTGGAGTGTTGGTTTAAAATCTGGTTACTACAGATAGGTCTCATCTTTCCCTACTCTTAGAGTAAACCCTTATTCCTTGCATATAGTATTTACTTAAAAAGCATGAACCAGGGGCGCCTGGGTGGTTCAGTCCGTAAGTGTCTGCCTTCAGCTCAGGTCAGGATCCCAGGGTCCTGGGATCAAGCCCTGCATCTGCGTCTGGCTCTCTGCTCAGTGGGGAGCCTGCTTCTCCCTCTCCAGCCCCACCCCCCCGCTTCTGCTCATGTGTGCTCCTTCTCTGTCAAATTAATAAAACCTTTAAAAAGCTTTTTTAAAAGCATGAACCTGCTATACTTTTGATGTAAAGTGCAAGTTATTTACCAATATCCTCTCTTAGTAAGAAACACTAAAGGATGTTCCTTTCTGTACCTAGCAGCGGAAATCTGTGCTGTTTTTAGTCTCCTTCACATGCTGTTCATGAATCAGCCAAGAATTTGAGGAGAGTTTGTATAAACATTTAGGGACTCACTTCTCTATGACAGCGCCCCCCCCACCCCCACCCCCCGCACCCGGTCTGGAGTTTCCTTCCTTGCTTTGCAACCACTCTGACAGCCTTGATCTCCATCCTCTGTCACTTAATGCTAATAAGATCAACACTTCTGAGTTCTAGCCATGTTCTTCCAGTGGTGTGTAGAGGACTCTCAGAAGAAGAGC